>NW_008608744.1:21742-49878 GCF_000691845.1 Merops nubicus | reverse complement strand
ATGCTAATGTAGCAAAAATATAACACATTTCGTTAGATTTAGAATCATAAAATCATTTAGGTTGGAAAAGGCCTTCAAGAATATTGAGTCCAATCATAAGCTTAGCCATCTTGGAACTTATTTTAGAGAAAGGCAGGAAGAGCCTCAGGTCTGCACACCCCTGGCCAGGTTATCATTTTCCAAAAGGTAAGTGCTAAGGGATCCCAAAATCAAGTCACGGCTTCAGACAGACATTTGAATACAAAACAGAGCACCTTTGTTAGAGAATTTAAGAGGCAGACCCACTTCAGGACAGCCAAAAGCCCCATGGTCCATTCACCATTTGGCCTATGGAGACTTGAGCCTCAGCCTCCCAGAGCAGGGCAGAAGCACCCTGTCAGCATGCTGGGGCTTGACCAAGATGATCATTTCACTTCCACCTTAGAAGATGGAAGCTCTGGGGTTTGTGTCACTGAGGAATGGAGAACCTTTAGAAGTCACAAAAAAGTTTAAAAGGGGCTGAGAAATCTTTCCCACCAAGCTCTATTTCCCACCTCATTATAATAAGCACATGGAAGAGGAGAAGGAGGGGGGGAAATCTTGGTCCTCCCATAACACTGTTGCTGTCAGACAGGCAATTTTTCACCACCGTGGATGCCACTATGACACAATTCCTAAGCTGAAAGAGGCCCAACAGAGTGAACAATGTCCCAGTTGGAAGATAAGGAACTGCAGGACACTACCCAGAGAGATATAAATTGTAGTAATCTATTTGTTCTCTTGCCCATGGGGTCCTTGTAGTAAACAGGGCGTGCTGGGAAGTGGGTAAATTCTGACACATCATTTCTCATTGTTCCCAAGGGAAGGTGAGCAATCCTAGAGCTGGCAAGCCAGACAGGCAGTAAATGTTTCCTAGAATACAAACAGTGGGAGCTAGTACATAAAGGCTGCAAAATCACTGTCAAAATGTAATCAGCTGAAATAAATAAAAAAAAAAAAAAACAAAAGAAAAAAAGCAGAAGCAGAGCCCAAGCTGTGGCTGTGTGGCCAGGGAGGTACCATGCTAAACAAGGGTGAAGGAAGAATACAACAAGCACCTGTGGGAAAGCCAAACTTGGCCCTTAAAGGAGGTGAGGAACTTCTCTAATAGGAGCATACAGTGTGGCATGCAAGGACAGATGGGAGATCTTTCCAGAGGTCTATCATGCAGCTCTGTGTCTGGTGGAAAACAGAGGAGTAACTCTGCTAATGATTCAGTTTATCCAGTCTGATGATGTTCTGGGCCATGTCTTTGTGCCTTTTTTTTAAGAACTCCTCCTTGCAGGTGAAGGTTAGTCTTTCTGAAACACCAGGGATGTTAGACATTATATCCAGTTCCTTCTTATGGACTCATAGAATGGTTTGGGTTGAAAGGGACATAAAGATCACCTAGTTCCAACTCCCCTGCCATGGGCAGGGACATCTCCCACTAGACCATGTTGTGTAAGGCTCCACCCAACCTGGTCTTGAACACATCCAGTGATGGTGCACCCACAACTTCCCTGGGCAACCCCCTTCCAGTGCCTCACCACCCTCATAGTAAAGAACTTCTTCCTTACATCTAATCTAATCTAATCTACCCCCTTCCAGTTTGAACCCATTACCGCTTGTCCTATCACTACAAGCCCCTTCATTCCAAGTTGGTAGACTTGTGCATTTCCAAGCACTGACAGCTTTCCATGGAAAGGCACAACAAGCTGGCAGCCCTGGCCCTGGGGCTCAACAAGCACTCCAGTCATTCTGGACTTTTCACAGCTTGGCTCAGGTGGAAAGTAGTCAACCCTGGACAACGTGAAGATTGCAGGATGCCAGCAATGACATCGACAGCCCTGCACAGCATCTTCCAAATGAGTTCAAAAACCAGCAGAGCCCTATTAAGAAGACAGAGGCCACCGACCTGTGGGGCTTAAGCTGGCAGATGAATCTAGAAAGTACAGAGAGATGGAGGTGAGAAGAAAGAGACCCCCAGGAGATGTGAGCTCATACCCTTTTGGCCCAGGCTGTTGCTCGGCTGCTTTGTTGCCCTACTTCCCTTCTCCATGGCCTATCATGGCATCATTCTGCTTCCCTGCCTGGAGCATAGCTCTGAACAGGCATCTGCCAAGCGCACCTTGTACCTTGCTTGACTTTTCTCTGAGATTCAGATGGAGAACCTTGTTCTCCAGCCCTCTGCTTGACTTTCTGATTCCCCGTGGCAGTCAGCAAAGTCACGTTGTTCCGTGACCTTCTGAGGGATGAGCCAGGAAACATCTTCCTGGCTAAATAACGAGTCTAAAAATCAATTTGTGGAGAGCCTGGAAAGCAATGAGCATACAAATTAACCAGTGGACGAGTTATTTGCATCTCATGGATCCAGTTAACTTCAGAGCAGGAAAAATTTATGACCTACTGAACTCCAAGTATGAGGCTTAAAGAAATTACTGGGAGGAGAATTATTGGATTGGTTACTAGACATCATTCCAACCTTCATTAACATTTTCATGTGTTCTTTAAAGTTGCTCCTTAGCAGTACCCGTTTCTAAGGCTGGGAAAAAAAATCAGCCACTGAAATCACTGGAAAAATAACTTGGCCTCCTCCCTCTCATTCTCCCCAAGTCACGTTTTTATTTTCCACATAAACCTGATGATCAGACAAATCACTTTGGAAGTGAGATTCTGATAATAGGAATGATGCTGTAAGCCAAATGCTGATGATCTTCAGATACAGTGTTAAGGAAAAAAAAATCTTTCTGTGGGTGTATGCACAAGCATTTGGATAGATGCTTTTACTTTTTGGATGCATTTATGACACTTGCTTTACAACTGTGCAGACATACAGCCCAGACAGCCCTCTAGATGGGTCCAGCCTTGTTATTGAAATATTCCTGGTGGTTCTGTGAATGGTGGGCAACTGCATGAAGCCATTAGGTCTCCTGGGTTTGGGTTTGTCTGAGATTTCACAAGCTGTTGACAAATCCCTGTGAAAAATTTTTACCAACCTGTCACTGGAGAACAGAGACTTGTGGACACCAGCTCCATGGGTCACACAGTCTTACTGACCTCCAGGCTACAGGGAAATGGCCAAGCCCAGCCAAGGGTTGGGCACCTGGACTCCCCACCTCTCTTTCTCCTGGGGTTTCTCTCTTCCAAACAGTGAGGGACCAGTTCCTTTTCTTAGCACCTCTGTGGACAGTCCTAGTTTTTGAGGAGACTAGGGAGAGGAGGACATGGCAGAAGACCTTTTTTAGCTGCTTTTATCTGTGACAAATCAGCTGCTCTCCTGATGATGGTTGTTCCTGTTCCAGAAGGTGCAAAGATGGGGAGGAAGCAGGTTGAGGCAAGCTCAGGTCTCCTGCTGGTTGTCCACACACCTGCATCAGAGCCTGAAGGCTCTTTCAGAGACCCAGGTGATGCTGAGCTGGGGGAAGCTGCAAGTGGGATGGGCTTTAGCACATGTGGCTTGATCTTGGCTTGGCCTTTGTGAAGTATAGTGTGACACCATCAGCACACTGAGCCTCTTCCCCTCCAGAGAGCTCTGGAGATGAAGTTGTCATCATAGGTTGGGCCTGAGGGTTTGCAATGTGTCTTGAATATTTTGGAAATGAGCTCAGACCTGTGCTTACCTGCCAGAGTAAAGGGTGGTTTTCTCCTCCACATGCCATAATTTCCCTTCTGCTTTCCTGTGTGCGGTGGTGTCCTCCACAGTGGTGGTGTCTGCAGGGCAAGGCAAAGGCTGTTGTGGTCCCCTGACTGTCCAGACAGAAGGACACATTGCACATCTCCATTGTGCCCTGGGGAAGGGGCCGTACCACCCCCTGTCTGCCCCCAGCATGGGAGCTGGGTGTGGACAGGGTGCACAGCTGGACCAGGGTGCTGGGCAGAGATGCTGGGCTGTGTGGTACTGCCTCTGATTGCTTTTCATTTGTCCACAGCAGCAGGGGAAATCATCAAAGGGAGGAGAAGGGGCTTAAAAACAAAGCCAAATAAATACAAGCCCCAAGTCACAGCATTTGTATCTGAACTTCCTGGAGCTTTAAGACTTTGGGTGGGGTTTCTTCATGCTGCCCCAGTGAAAATGCTGTATGTGAATCTCCTACAACATGAAAGCTCCTGTTCCTTTGTGATCCAACCAGACAGGGATGTATTTCTGGTGGCAGTCCAAGCAGCTGCACCAGGGTAAGGATGCTTATTTAAAGAGGGGATTGATGGATGTACACACACATTCTTGCCTGACTAACAGATTCATCTCTCTTCAGTGATGTTAGAATGCAAATTCGGAAGAAGCACAAGAAAAAGCACCATCAGCTCCAACACAGGACAAGAAGAGGTAGTGCTGCACGCTGGACACACTGTGATAACACATGAGAGTGAATAATTCTTTGGAAGTCCCCTTTCTGTAGAATTTTAAAGGAACTGAAAGTGAGAAGGTGAAAGCCTGAGAGGCTTTTCCTCCTTCTGTGGGAGCTGTTGGTGCTGTGGTCTCAGCATAGGGGCTAGCAGCAGGGTACTCAAGCCCTGAAAGTGCTTACCAGTGTCTGGGTGCCTGAGAAGCCTTTCTTTGATTGCTTGGGTCAAGTGGAACCTACTTCTCACCACGGTAAGACTTTGCATAGTCCTCTGCTCCTTTCTGGCAGCTGCCTGGGTTCAGCACGCTTGTGGGCTTGGGAAGCTGAAGTCAGTGTTCATTGAGCAAGTATATGGTACATATGTGAGCTCAGAGATGTGCAACACCCTTCTGTAAGAAACAATGATGTCCTACACTGAAAAAGCCACAAAAACATGGCAAAGGTCTCTCGGGACAAGCTGTAAAGTCCTCTTGAAAATACACTTCAGCCTTAACATTGCTCCTTCTCATCTGACATTGAGAGATAGCAGGAGCCCATCTGCTCAGGTACAGCCTTTGTTAGGGCAGCAGGCACAGATTTCCTTGGGATTTTTCCCAGGAAAGTGCCTGAGCTTTGTCTCTGGTGTGTTGCAAAGAAGAGGATGTGACATCCATCATTTCCACAGGCAGGACCGCCGCATGGAGAGCGTTTGTGTGGCCAGATCCTACATGCAGGATTCCAGCTCAGCCAAGGAATTTCTTCCCTGGTGTGTCTCCAGGCATTTAGACTGGGAGGTCTTTGCAGAAAAAAATGATCTTTCCATTTGTTTTCCATCCACGCTGTGCCCAGCACTGTGGCACCAGAGCTGTCGGCAACAGCCCCGCGTGGCTCCTGACGCTGTGAGCAGAGACACTGCAGCTGGTACCTGGCTTCCCAAAGGCAGAGAGACTGCCCAACCTGCTCTGCCAAGGTGACACTGTCAGCTCCTGTATCCAGCACTTCATGTTTTAACACCTATTTTTTTAAGGGTCTCTAAATAAGGCAGTTTCCCCCTGTTCTTGCTTTCCCCACCCCTTGAATTTAGCTTTTGCAGCCATCTCCTGCTTCAAACAGCTGCAGTGTTATAGAAACACAGGAGGGACTCTCAAGGACACATTGAGCTCTTGAATGCCAGTCAATAAAAGCCAGGACTGCACATGCCAGTGAAAAGTGTCCCAGTAAGAGGCTGGGGACAGCTGGCTTCTTCCAAATCAAGGTGGTGCTCTCCTCCTGTTTGCTCACCCACAGCTGGTTCCAGCTAAGCTGCCTTGTGCCTGTGTCAGGAACAGTGAAAAGCACCTTTGCCCGAGCTGTGAGCTTCCCCGTGAGGCTGATCAGCAGGTACTCGGGTCCCTTGTGCTGGCAGAGATGTGGAGAAGAGGGATCCAACTCCAGGTGATATTCAACACAGCCTGTTTCCTATCAATTTTCTGTATACTTTTTCTATGCACACAATGCAGAGTTGGGAACATGTTTCTGTAGATTAAATTACAGGATTTTTTTTTTTTTTAAAAAAAAAAAGGGAAATTGAAAGTGGAACAAATACTCATTTTACTGTATGAAGCAAGGAAAAGGATTCTTTTGAGCCAACTCTACAGAGTAGCCTACATTAACTCTTCCACCATGTGACCCAAAGCATTCCTCAGTTGTCCTTGGAGGAGGCTAAAGCTAGAGCAAAGCTCACAGCCTGTAACAACCTCATTTATGATACGATTGCTAGAGGAAAGTAAAACCCCTGGTTGTGTTGGGGCTGCATATATCATGGGCTGGTCTAGACACCAGGCTATGGGTAGCTCAGCATTTTCTACCTGCTCAGCCCTGACCACTGCTATTCACGGTGTCATTCTTAACCTTGGCAAAAGTTAGCACTTTGTGCAAGCCTGAGCTTTCTGTGAGGGCTGCTGAGCTCCTGGGAGACTCTCAGGTTTGCAGCATCCACAGAGTGTGCAAAGGACCATCTCATGGAGGATTTAGCTCTCAGGTACGACACAAGGATGCTGGGATGCAGATAAGGGAAGCTCAGTGCTGGTTGGTGCTGTTCCTGATAAAACACACCAAGCTGGGAGACAAAAATGATATATATCTATCTATATATGTATCTATCTTTCTCACACCATCTGCTACAGTTGGGAAAAATAGGCAAGTTTGTGGGCACGAGTCTTTCAGTGATGTCTCCTTCTACCAAACAGTTGAATGAGATTAAATAATGCACTCACAAATTGTGTTTTGTTGTTTACAGCTCTGGTGCATAATGCATTTAAAGGATCTCTTCTCCCCTCTTCCCTGAGGATTCATAATTTATAGATTTTGGGAGCACTTGAGATCTATTAAATTTAATAAACCTGCTCTTGAGAAGGTTGTACAGACCCTCAGATAATAAGAGCAGAGTGGCACAGTGCTCACACTTACGTTTTCAATTAGACTACACAACAGCCCTTGCGTGCTGGTGATGAGGGATGGGAGCAGTCGCTCCATCACTCTCTTGTTAGATGGCACTTCTGGCACACAATCTGCCAGCATTTGTTGCCTGTGAATTATAGTTTCTCTAGCATCTTAAATCCTTAAGCTTTTTTATAAGTTTTCTGGAGGCATATTTCCTTTCTACTAATAAATTCCTGTGTCAGGACTCTTGATCAGAGTGCTGAGAGGGAAGGAAGGAGACCGTGAGTCCTGGGTGTCACCACTGGGACCAGCCATGTGTGATGTCTCCTCAGTCCTGGCCTGCAAGTCTCCATGAAACATGGAAGATTCTCTCAGGAGGTCCCAGGGCCCCCTCCTGAGGTGAATCCCCCCTGATCTGAAAGGTGTTATTGCATCAGGTTTTCTCACACAGCCCTAATTTAATGCAACTGTCGAAATGTCACCTGGGCTGACAAAAAGCCTCCCTACAGTCCTGCTCCGAGCTGGAGGAGATGACACACAGAAGCCAGAGTGTTGGATGCCTGGGGAATCTTGTAAACACTTTAAAGCCCATTTGTGCTTTGCTCTTGAGTTTATTTGCCTGCTGTAAACTTGATAGCTTGGGAATAATTATTCACCCATACTTTTGCAGAAGCAGGAGCCGAGCCCTGTGCTGGTGAGTGCTGCCCAGCTGCCAGCAGCCCTTCCAAAACTCCTGGCTTGAGCAGGCAAGGTGGACACAAGGCAGGGAAAGGGACAGAACAAGCAGGGAGATGAGTCTTGGGCTGAGGATGGGAACTGGTGGTTAGCCTTACTAAGGGTTAATTAGCAGGGACTGTAGAAACAGGTAGGCTTCAGTGATAAATTGTGATTGCTGTTGTTAGGAGGTGTGGGGAAGGTGTTGTTCAGGTTGTGACCCTCTTCCAGCAAGGGAGAGGTGCCTGATGCCCCATGCTGGGAGCAGGTGAGGTGGGGACAGGTAATACTGGAGCAGAGATGACAAGGGGAAGAAAAGCCACCGTGCTCTTGTCTGTGCATGATGCTGTAGGGGGGCACTTACTGGAAAAGAGCTGAAACTGTGGGTTGTTATTGCCTTTATCCCTTTGCTGTGGTTTGGTGTGCTGAGGCAGGGCCTTGTTAGAGGAGCTCATCAATGCAAAAGGAGCTATATTGTCAAATGAATGATGGACTGGTGCAGTTTGCATCTGTGCTGGATCTTCTGCCACATCCCTGACTCTGGCTGCTTCTTTTCCAGGAGATCCCACTGGGCTTGCTGGAGAGGGTGCTCACCTGCAGTGGGTTCAACTGTGCATGCCAAGGGTTTTGGCAGCTGCTGCATTTAGCTTGGCCACAAGAGCATCAGGGGCACGTCTTTGCTCCTGAGAGCTCACTTTACATGACAAAGCTTTGTGGACAGGAAGGCAGCCATGAGGGCAGCTCGACTTGTGGCCTGCAGGAAGGAGTTGAGGTCTTATGTCATGGCTGTTGGAACCACAATATATTTTTTTCATGCTTTAAAAAAACCTACTATGTTCCCTGGTGTGGAATTTTCCAGTGGATGCCAAAATATGAGAAAATGGGCACAGGGGAGCTATTCTGAGTGCTATAATTGGTGCTGGTAGCCCCAGGCATGCTGAGCAGACTGCCAGGAGACAAACGCCTCAGCCCTGAGTTTCACGGTGTCACTGGTCTGGACAGTCCAGACCCAGTCAATATTAGCAGAAGTCCTCAATTTACCAGTTCAGTGAGTCCTCAGTTTACCCTTGTTTCTCCCCTCCTACCCTCTACCTCTTGCCCATCTCATACAATCTAGGTCCAAACCTCCAGGAAGTGCTCATTCAGGTTACCCACTGTCCTGTTTTGCAGTGAGAAAGCAAAGTAACTGCTGGCATATCTCCAATTGCACTTGCCCACTCCTCCACAGGGTCCCTGGTGACTGATCAACCTGTTGATGAGATCAGTGTCAGCACCAGGCAGCTCTTTGCAACACTGAAGGGCCAGAGCATCTTCCTTGTGCCATCTGGCCAGGGACCACAGGGCTGGAGCCATGCCCTGGAGTATATCCAGGTGACATCTCTCAGAGGTGTAGCTTAGACACAAGCTCTGCCAGCCATGGAGCACAAGGTGTTTGTTTAATTCTTGCAGGAGTGAGATGGGGTGGAGGTAAAAGCTTCCTTTGCTGTGCTGGCTCCTTCCTTGTTGAGAGTTACACTGAGGCCATTCAGGTGCCTGTGGCAACAAGGGCAAGTAATATTTGACTAAAGAGCACCCTGATGTTCCCTGCTGCACAGCCAGAGCTGCTGCACCTCTTCTGCTGTCAGTATTGTCTGGAGGAGCTGGGTCACCCAGCCCAGCCAGGCTTCTTGGGAAATTCCTAGGAAAGCTCCAGGCTTGAGAATCTCCAAGAAGCTGACACATGTTTGGCAGCCCTGGGGTAGGAAAGCCTCATGCCCCCTGGATGGCCCTGGCTGGGAATCCTGCTAGTGACTCAGCACTGTGGGATGGGAGTGTTGCTCCAGTCTCCAGAGACTCCCTCTAGCAAAAACCCAGTGATGACTGGCTCTGGAGAGAGCTGCTGCAGCAAGGAGGGGTAGGGAGGGAAGAGATCTGACAGCAGACCCGACTGCCCAGGAGCAGACTTCCCTCCAGCAAGGAGATTTCCCTCCAGCAAGGCCACCGTCACCTAGGATGAAGGCTTCCTAAAGCTGTCACAGGCAGCAGGTCAGATAATTGGACACTGTGATGGCTTCAAGTGAGACTCATAGGTCTTTGATAAGCTGCAGGCCAGGGCACTCTACAGCCTGTCCTGACAGTGAGGGAGTAGCTGCCTATTTGGGGGGCTAAGGAGAAGGGAAAGGCCATCAATCAGAGGGCAATGGTTAGTGGAGAGCAATTCTTCACCACCAAAAAAAGACCTAAAAAACTTCAGCTCTCTTGCTTGGTTCTCATCAATTACATTCACAGCTATTTCAGATCCCAGTCTCGTGGTGGCTTTGAACATGGGTGTCAACTTGGAAGGGTATTGGAAGGCACTTCCAGAGGTGCTGAGCTTGGATTTGACTACATGTTGAAGGTTTGGGAGGAAAACAATTTCCAGTCTCTCATGTGTGAGGATGAAGTTCTTTAGGGAGTAAGCACAAGAGCTAGAAGGCATTACCACAAGGCTTTACTTGGCTGCTATTAAAATACACCAGGGAAGGTATTTTTTCCCTAAGAACATGGCTAATTTTTATGCAGGTGGTGTGGTGCTGGGAGAGCTGGGCTAGGAGGGGCTGGGTGACATTGCTAAATGTCTAGCTAGAGCAATTGCAGAGGAGTGCATCCTCAGAGAGTCAGAGCACGGCTCATTCGTCCTCACGCAGCCGTCTGCAGTAGGGTGGTTGACTCATGTCTTCCCAAGAGGGATCCTTTTCTCCTTTGACTACAAAGTGGGCTGAGAGTGGCTGGCTTGGTGACAGGAGCTGACTGAGAGGTGGGTCTCCTCCAGACTGAGGGCAGCACAGAAGGAAGGCAGCCCAGCTTACGTTCAGCTGACCACCGTGGGCACGGGCAGAGCTCTGGTGGAGCAGTGTGGTACTGTCTGATCTGGGCAGAGTAAGGCATGAAGGCAGACGTTTTGTGAGCAGCATTGTCCTGCTGCTAGGACCTGGAGGAGCTGACTTAGCAGGACATCTTTAGAGGCCTCTGAGTCCATTAACCTGACCTGGGAAAACATGCACTTTCAGGAGCTGTCTCCTGCTCCTGGCTTTGTGTGCTCACGGCTGAGACACAACTGACTCAAAGACCTGGCTCAAGTACAACACCCAGCAAGTATTTAAATGCTCAGGGCACAGCAGCCCTTTAAAACCACCTCTCTGTTGTCTCTCACCCCAGTGACATTCCCAGGCTGAGTAAGTTGTCCTCATCTGCTCCACACAAACCCATCCAGCCTCATTCAAATGAAGCTGGCTTGGGCCAAGCCCCTGTCTTTGCACCAAAGTGATGAAGGGTGTTCATGCTTCCTTTTTTTATGGCTGCATGCTGAGCTACAGCTGAAGGAAGGTGGTGAAGGGCCCTTGCCCCTCACAGGCTGAGCCCAGTGGGTGTGCAGCCTGTTGGGAGAGTCTGAGGAGGGTCCTGACTCAAGGATCCTCTAAAGGAGCCTTCAAGGAATACAAATGTTTGGCTTCAGTAGCCAGGATTTGCACAAGAAAAGTGGTGCCAATCAAACGCCATGTCCTCTGGGAAGCTGGGATGTCTGCTTCTGGTCTGATATTTTTATTTCCCTGGTCCATCAGTCACTAGCTGGAGGAACCCAAGTCCAGTTCAGAGCACCCCATGTCCCTCTCTCCATGCTCTGGGAGCTGGCAGAGCCCACATGGTGGCACTGCGACCCAGCATCCTGGATTGCCACTATTGCTCTCCATGGGGACGGGTTGTGACCAGCAGCTGCTGAGTGCTGGGAGCTACAAATCTGGCAGCAGGTCTGACGTGAGACAGCTTCACCCTGTCTGCATGAGCCTAGAACCATGATGGACAACATGGCAGGAGCAGGACTGCACATTTCACTGTAACACCAGCCTTCTCTAGGGCTTGGCTTTGTGTCTACCAATGCTGCCAGCAAGAGAGTCTTTTCTCCCCCATGCTGCAGGTGACACAAAGCACATGCTGGGGTCAGCAGCTGATCAGAACATGCCCACTGCTGCTTTTGCTGTTGCTAAGAAATGGGGGTTGGTTTAAGGAGGATGGAGGCCCTGTCTCCTCCATTTAACCAAATGGCTAAGCAGTTTCTGGATAGAGGTGAAGGTCTATGGGTGACCCTGGCTCCTTCACCCAGAGCAGCTGCCACCAAAATACCCCATCCTGTATCCATGCATCTAACTTGCAGTCTGTGGCCAAACTCCTCCATGACGTGCGAGAGCAATGAGACCAAACCCAAGGAGCCCACGAGCCACCATGACAAAGCAGTGCTGGCCCCAGCACTCAGCCTGAGCCTGATGTCCTCACACATTATGTACACAGCACCACCCGATTTTTCAGATAAAGACAGCAGTGTTTCCAAAAAACCCTCCACCCTGGAAGAAGTCAGCTGCTTTCTGCTCCAGGGCTAACCATTCCCAGCCTGCACCCCCTTCCCTGGGGAGGTGTCTGGTGGAGGTCTCCATCCTGCCCCACCACCTGCTGAGGAGCAGATCCCTTGTCCTTGTCTTGCTCTCAGTCACTCCAGCATAGACTCCTGTAGCAACAAAGCAGCTCCCTGTGCATGGGCTGGCTGGGGGGAGGGGGTGCCTAATACATCACCTGCAACTGAAGCTGGGACCTTTTGTAGCTTCTGAGGCAGATAGGACTACAGATCATTCCAGATGAATGGAGCCCTAAGTAGTTACAATTCATATGAATTAATCAAGCTGTTCTCTGCCGTGTACATCATTTAAATCACTAAAGCACTCCTACTGGCATCACTTGGTGGTGGCTTATTTTCATGGCAGGGAGTCAGTTTATGGTGGAGCAGAGCGGCCTTCTCCACCCTCCCACCCCAGCCCCACCCCACGGTGGGGAGAGGGATGCTCAGACAAGATGCTGGCCCAGTACCTGCTACGTTCCTTCACCTGCTGCCCTGCTGTGCCCACCCTGCAGAGCTGGGGATAAGCTCCTCGTGTGAAGCACACCGTGAGCACTCTGTGCTGTAAAGCCCAGGGAATGCAGCTCAGCAGAGATGGAGCTGCCTCCAAGGAGAAAGCCCAAGCAAACCAGCCCCCACTCCCATCAAGTTGTCATAGAATATGTGATGAAATGGGATGTGGAAAGCATAATGAGTGGAGTGTGTGGGGGGGTTACTTCTGACTGTGTCTTGGGAGGAAGCAAACTGCAGGGGAGATTTTTCCCTTTACCAACAACTTCCCCTGAAATGAAGAGACCCACAGGGATCCTTGTGGACAGAAAGCTGAGGCAGCAAAACGAGGCAAGGATGAGTGGGACTTGTTCTTGCCCAAACCCCATTCCAGCCCCTTCCTTTTCCCCAGCTTGTCAGCCTTGGTCCTAAGTAGGATGCTGTTTCTGCCAAACACAGCCCTGAATCATGCCCCAGGCCCCACCTTGACCATCTCTGCAAGCCCAGGTGAGCTGAAAATCTGCCTGGAGCCAAGATGCAGGTAAGTTTTCCCACAGGGTGAAGCTCTGGGTATAGTCCCAGCAAAGCAAAGAGTAGGAGGTCATGCCCTTGCCCTTCCTTCCTGGGCAGGGTCAGCCCAGCTGCATTTCTTCCCATTTGCTTTGGGCTGACCAAGGTAAAGGTCACCCAGCCAAGGTAACCCAGGAGATGTTGTTAAAGATGCACACACAATGTGGTCCAGGTCTCAGGCGTGGGAAGTGGTGCCCTTCAGCAGAAGGTGTAAAAAATGGTTAAAGAAGTGTCAGCAAATGCTTCCCACCTATATGTGCACAAAAAAATCTGCCTTGATTCTGATCTCCAAGTTCTTGGGGAGAGCACTGACCTAACATGGGTGAATTGTTTCTCATCCCCAGGATATTTCTGATGTCTTTGCTTAGCTTTGCACTGTGCAGGATAAAATGCCTTTAGATGCCAATGTGGGAGGCACTTCATAATCCCCTGAGAAAGATCTTATCCTCCAACCTAATGGTAGGATCAGAAGTGTTCCCAAGCACCAGCCCGTTGATCCTGCAGTGAAAGTTGCACAAGATACATCTATATGCACGACCCGAGGTGTCCTTCAGGGTGACATGTGCCTTGCCACAGAAAGGCTTTAAATCTTTAATGGGAAAGTGCACTTTGTTCCTCTCTACGAACACAGTAAAAGGCTTTAAATAATAGCTGTTCATGTGGCCCTGAAAAAGGTTGCCATGTGGCTGAACTCTATAAATCTGGACATTTGCTGAATTGATTTTGCCAAGAAACCTACTACGGCTAAAAAAATGAGCTGGGGGGATGAGGCAGTGGTTGCCTGCAGATGCTGCTGTGCAGAGAGCTTTGTTTCTCATTCAGAAACTGTGTTAGAGCTCACTGTAGTAGTGGGAAGTTTTTGGGTGGCTTGAAGGATTGCTGGATGAGGCTAAAACACTCGGTGCTGGAGCAGGGTGAGCTGTGAGCCAGTCGCTGGCAGAGGAGAGGACAGTTAGATGCCATTCCTCAGAACGGCGAGTCCAGGAGGACTGCCCTGGTTCATTCCCTCTCTGGTTATGAGAGCAGAGACCAGCTGCTGTCTCCTGCCTCCAGAGCTGATGAACATGGCGTGGGATTTGTTTGTTTTGTTTTTCTGATATGCTGCTGTAGTTAAAATGCTCTTGTTTTGCCAGTAGCATTCCCTTATGCAATACTGGTTACACCAGTAGCCATTTATCCAGGAGTAAGTAAACCACCAAATTACCTTTTCATTTTCTTCTTTTATTTTTTCCTGAGCTGGTCACTAGAAGAGTTTAAATTCATGCCTGCACTTTTAGAGGTACAGCTTCTCAAGCAGGTCAGTACTAAGGGCCTTCCAGTGCACTGGCTCTGTTTGCAGTCCATCGCTGAGCAGCTTCCTCATGCACCTCTGGGATCAAGAGGGTCTCTCTGTCCCTGGACACCTATGTGTGGCCTGTTTCATTGAGACCATAGGTGTCTGTGCTTGATGAGCTGAACAGCTCCCAGGCTTCCTTGATGCTATTTACCAGATCTGCACTGGCTACATTGTGAACCTTGCCTCTGGGTGGGCACACATGTGTGGGCACCCAAATGTGACTGTCTTAATCAGCGAGCTGAATTATTCCCCAGTGTCCTCCATCAGTGTGTGTGGGAAGTTGCTCTGTCCTGCTCTGCTTCTTCCTGAGCCTAAGGTGATGCTGGGAAGTTAGCCACATACATCTTCTGGAGGGGATTCCCTTGGTGCTAGAGACTCCAGAATCACATGGATCTTGAGCTTCCTTCACTTTCAATCCTGACACAAGAGGATGGATCTGTGCAAGAAACCAAAAGACCTTAGCAGTTTTGTCTAAACTATTAAATCAAATGTGCCTAGTAGAGTCTGCTAGCATGGAGCATCCCATCTGCAGTTTACTAAACTCAGTCAGCATTTGAAGAAAGGGGAGTTGCAAGCTGCCAGTTGGAAATTGGTCTTTTCAGGAATTGTTTGGGACAGTGCTTGTTGGCATAAACATAAAGCAGCCAGGGACTGTGCTAATGATCTAAAAGTATGGCTCATTGAGTTCCACTAGCAGGGAACATTTCCTGACACTGCTTAATTTACTAGTGCAGATGAAGCCAGGAATAGCAAGAACCTTATATTCTCTCTCCTCCTGCTTAGCTGGGAAGAGATGTATGTCCTCCATTTAGTATCTTTGGAGGAGCTATTTGTATTCTGCTTCACTTCTTTTCTGTCTCACACACGACGTGGTAGAATATTCATCTTTCATTTTCTTCTATCTTTGTTTCTGGGTATAACTCCTGAATGCAAACTGTCTGTGTAGTCAGACAAAGTGAAACTGTCGTGAAGGAAGACCTTGAGAAACCACCTTAGAAGAAACAGCCAACCAAAGCATGTAATCAGTGCAGAAAAGATGCTGGGTATCTTAATTGCCAGCTCTTCCTTGTTCAGTGCTACCTGAATCCCTTGGCACAAGGGAAAGAAAGATATTCAAGATTTTAGGCAGCTTTCATGCTGTGTTCCATTAGTCTTCTCTGAAACCTCCACTCCCAGCCCATGCAAAGGCATCCTTTGAAAAGCAAGCAATGGTGGATGAGGAAGCTGAGAGGAAAGGTGGTTCAGGACTGGCTGTTGCTCCCAAATGAGCTCTTCCCACTACGGTGGAAAAACACCCTTCCGTCCATCTTCCAGTGTTTCAGGCTGTTGAGGACATGTTTCTATGTCTCCGTGTCCAGTGACTGATTCACAGCATGTGATCATTTTTTAAGTGCTTTCTGGATTATTTTAACAGCCAGAATATGCCCATCATTCCAGTAAAATAACCTTTTTCATTTCCAGACAGAGCCTTTTATTTCTCTATAAATATTGACAGGAAGGGTGACTCAAAAGATAACTGCATCCAGGACCATTCGCCACAGTATTATTGCTTTGGATCCCACTGTGGTCACTCCTTACCATCTTGTTGTTGTTATGTTTGCAACAAAAAATGTGGTGAGCCAAGATTTCTCATGTTGTATTGCACTATCTGTAAGCCAGGAGTTGATGCTAAAGTAAAAGGTCCTCTGAGTTTGCTTTACCCGAATAGGCTGGGATTTGACCTCAGAAAAATATGAATAAACTTGAGAGGAAAGGAGAGTTTTGTGGTTAAAGCTGGAGTGTGGATCAGCTCCTCCTTCCCACTCAGCACATGGCAGATCCCAGTCTGCAGCGGGCATTGAGCCACCAGAAAAGTGGAGCAGTTGCAAGAGGAGGTCTGAAGGGCCACCTGTAGGACAAGCCGTGCTGCCAGAGAGGACGTGTTGGTTCAGATGCTTCCTTGGAAGTCTCAGTTGCAATTAACTGATGCTTTCCAAATAAAAAGAGTTATCAGACAGTTCCCATGGAGGTGCAGTGGGGGTGTGATAGCCACGACAGGACCACTCCAGAAATGAGAAAAGGACTTTGTCTGTGCAAGGACCATTTTTGCACGGTGGTGGCTGATGGGGTGAAGATGGTTTCAGTCTACACGACTGCCACTTTCCCCTGTGATTTTGGAGAATTTAAATAGGCTGTGTTTGAAGGGAGAAAGGGCTGTACTCTCCCTTCCCCTCCCCCTCTTCCCACTGACATTTTTAGCTCAAAGTCTTCAGGCTGCGATGGGTGACAGTTGCATTTTGTGGTCAAACAGCTTCTCTCTTTCAAACGAGACAACTTTTGAAAACAAAGCACAACAGGAAAAAGTTCACAAAACCCAACGCTATTTTCATGGGGGCTTTTCCAAGACCACCACTTCTCTCTTTGCTGCACATTTGACAACAAGACACAGATAATTTTGACTATAGCAAAGGTCCAAGCCATAGTTATGCAGGGTAGTCCTCTCTCAGGCTTTCTTTGCTTTCTTACTTAGAAAATCAAAGAGTGTGTGTGAAGCTGAAAATACTAATTTTTCAAATGGTCCTACACAAGTTGTATTTGAATACCAAACATGATGATCTGTAAATCTTGAACTGATGAAATATTTAGAAGTTCTTCATAACATTGATTCAAAACCTTTTTTAGGACTGGAAAAGATGGTTATTACCAGACCTCCACACCACACATAGCAGAGGCATCTGGTCAAGGGCCACTCTGTGTTAATTTTTTAAATGTCTGTACAACAACATCATTTTCTGTTAGAACCTGCTCAGTCTTCTTTTAAAGTGATGGAAATTCTGCTGTATATATAGATATGTTGTTGCAATGGTTCATTACCTTTGCAATCAGATGTGTACATGATTTCTAGTCTGAATTGGTTGGATTCATCTTATCTAAATTTAGGTGTTTACAGTGTAAGTGTCTCAGGCTGAGCTAATAGCCCAAGAGTCCTTTCAGATTCAAAGGAAACAAAAAGGCACTTGGTGGTGGGATTCATCCACCCCACATCAGCTGTTTACTTTAGGATGAGGTGAATCTCAGCCCTACAGCCCATCCTCTCTATTGGTAGTGTAAGAGCCTGGAGTGGCTAAACTGAGATGCAGTTGTCTATGTTTCAATGAAGGCTGCTTGACAGTTCTATCTAACATCTGGCTGCTGTTAGCCCTTTCTCTACTGGTCACCTTCAGAAGAATTAGCCCCCAGAAAGAAGGGAGCAGCTGAGACTTGAGTCACTTTTTACTGTCTTGAATAAATTGAAGGGATTGAGGTTTCTGTTTTCCAGACTTCTTGTCACTGGAGCTTTCTCTGAGCTCTTGCCTATATAGAAAAAGCCTCTGTAAAAAGAAGGTTCCCAGGTTGGTCCTGGTAGTGTGCAGGTAGGGGCAATGCTCACTGTTGTACACACCATCTGGATCTTTTCCCCTTTTACACACCCAGAGTTAACATTTGCCTTCTGAACACTGTGCTCCCCTGGGAATTCATGCTGACTCCATATCACTTGGGGAAGCTGTTATCATCTACGTTCCCTTCAGAAAAAAACATCCCTGGTCTGTCAGCACAGCCTACACTGAACTGGATTATTCACGTGAACCACAGTCAGCCACATGCTCTTTGTTGGCCTGTGTAATTATCTGGTACTCCATCCCTTTTTCATCTGTTTATTTAATGTTGTCAGCACATGCTATCTGGAATGGTTTTGTTTTCATTTTTTCTTGCTAAAGCCATGAAGACCACAGATTCAAGCATGTGTCCCATCTTCTGGTATTACTCCTAGGGGTTAAGAATTCCCTAGTTTAAATAAATTGCTGTGGTGCATCATAAACTACTTCCCCAGTCTGATATGTGTTATGCTGACTGCATGGATTTGGGTGCTATCGCTGGTGACTGAACCACACAACTCGAGTCAAAGCATTTTATGGCAGCACCTGCTCATGACTTCCAGCTTTGTGACTTCACTCTTGAACTAACAGAGGATGCTTTCAGGATTCTTTTAATCTCACACCTTGATGTTATTCGTGCCCCAATTCTTACCTTCTCTCTGGGTGCTCCAACCTCTGCTGATTCCATGATGTTGCCTGGGTTCAGCATCAACCTGACCCACCTACAGCAGGGTCATTATGACCATTATAACCATTCATTAAGAACAAACATGCAGTCCCCCATGGCAAAGAAAAGAGCCCTATTCAGCAAAGTACCTAAGCCAAGGGAACCTTTAAATCCTAGAACTCTGCAAGGGAGTTTAAGTGTACAAGAATGGCAGGAGCCACCTCACACAGCTTTGAATGTTTCCAATGGTAGATGTCTAAGACTGGGGTTGGCTGCACTCTTCCCTGGACAGAGAAAAACAAGCCTCTGTATGTATACTTGAGATGTATTTTCAGAGCCTAAAAGTAAACTATCTGCACACAAGCTCTCATGTGGCTTTTTGTTGGGGGAAAAAAAAGTAAGAGCAAATCCAGGTCCACTGAGTGCTGTGATTCTGACAGTGGCCGGGTTGCAGTTCTAAGAAAGTATGTGAAAATAGAGCAATTATGAATGGCAGCTCTCTGAGATGTTTTCCCAGTAACCCTCCAGAACAGCCCAGAGGCTGAGCTGGATAGGTTTCAAGTATCATAATTACAACACGAGATATTTTGAAATTCATATATTTCTCTCCCATGAACTTTTCAAAGCTCTTCTTGCACCCCTAAAAGGGTCTAGCATCCACAGTGTCCTGTGACAATGAGATCTGCAGCCCAGGATGAAGAACTTTTTCCTGCATCTTCCATTTGATGTCCCCTAATTCTTGTACTGGAAATAAGCATGATCAGTTCCTACCTACCTTCTACCTTGCATTTACGTTTTACTGTTTCTAGACAAGGTCTGAAAGCCAAGCAGAGGAGAAAAGACTTGACCATGAAATGGATTTGATATTTCCATGCTTTCTGCTAGCTGTGGAGGCCTCAGAGAGGTGACCAGCAGTGGAAGGATTAGCACACAACCTCCCCTGCCCATTACAACCTGTTAACCTTCTGCAGTCATTTGCCCTGGAATGGGTGCAATATCTAATCACACTTCCACCAGGCCAGGCTGTTTGGACAGAAAGACTCATAAGGAGCAAGCAGCAAAAGCCATGTAGTGAAAACAGAAAAAAAATGCTCTTCATGGTCCCCCCACTGAGTATCTGCTGTGCAACATACACACTCTCAACCACAGATCTTATCAGGCTGGATCGTTGCCACTGAGAGGTATCTTGCTGTTCTCCTCTATCAACGATGTGCAGCAGTTGTGGAGCTTATATACTATTTTGGTAAGTAATCTCCAGATCTCTGCACTGCAAAAGGTCACGAATTCCTGACTTCTTAATAAGAAGCATGGCTGCAAATGTTACTGTGCAAACAGCAGAAAACTACAGCAACTGGGGAGCAGTGATGGGACCTGCTTTGGAACAGTAGATGACCTGGTGGCTCATCTGCTGACCACTTGCCCAACTAAGAAGGATATTATCATCAACAGGCAAACCAGCAGCCAAAGCCCTCCCACAACTCTTAAATCATAGACCAACAATCCAACACACCAGACCACTGGAGGGAGGAATAAGTCAATACACTCACTCACAGCATAGGGTGTGCAGAAGGGAGTGAACTGATTCATGCCATACTGTGGTAGATGCAAGGACCCAAGTGACCAGTCCAATCATCTTGTCTTGCCGTCCTGGGATCTCCACTTGCTGTGAAGAATTGGGGAGCCCTTTCAATAGCCAGAACCCCATACATTACATGCACTGTGTGAGCAGACATCCCAAGTGCACCACCAGCAGAATCAGCCCTTACAGAAGTGGCTTTTTGTCTCACCTCCAGGTTAATGCTGAAGGTGGGGGCACCTGGTGGTGATCTCCTCATCAGTTCCCAGCTGGGTGAACACCAGTCAGGAGGATCCTGGTTGTGGCCATCATCCATATGCCAACCCTCATTCAGGGCTAGGGGTTTAACCCCAGTGCTTCGCTGGCATTCAAAGTCACTTCCTCTCCAAGGATGGGACATGCAGACCAACCAAGAGAAATTAATCTGCTCTAACCTGGATGACTGTGGGGCCTTGTGACTCTGTACGTTGGAGTTATGACAAGTGACAAATATGGTCGAGCTGCAATCAGATATAAGCCTACTGGAGTCTTCTCCATCTGTAGGCATTCATGCCCAGGCATTGTGGGCATTTGTGAACAGAGTTGGCATTGCAGCATCCTAAAATGAAACAAAGAAATGTGGGGCTGGCAATGGCAAAACTCAGTGCCTCAACTCAGTTCTCAAAAATATTGATGTCTGCCTCCACTTTGTGTGGCCAGCTTGTTACACTAAGGTCTAAAAGGGAGGAAAGGTGTGTCTAGTTCTGAAACATCCTCCCCTCTGCTTTCTGAGGTCACCAGCTTGTGTGTCTCCTAGCAGTCAGTTGCAGACAAAGCTCAGGGAGAGGATGGCTACTTCAGAATCTGGGTTCTTCAAAAGCTGGACAGACAGGAGATGCTCAACAGACAGGTGTAGCTCCCTGTGCCCGTGGTGGAAGACGGGAAGACGTGGAGAAAGGATAAATCTTCATCTGATTTCAGCATACCTGAGTATGGCTGTAGTCTCAGGCAGCCCGTCCCATGTGACCTACTAGAAATACCAACCCAATGTGTGGTCTCCCAGCCTGTAGCACTTGTGGGAGTTTCAAAATCACCAAACAAACAAACCAAACCAAAACAAAAAGAAACAAAAAAGAAATGTCTAAACAGTCCTATTTTTCAAGTGAGGCAAAATGATGATCTCCTGTCCTGTCTGATGCTGATTTCCCAGTGACTGCTCCCTCCCACTACACTGTGCATCCCTCTGTGGTTTTTCAGATCAGACTAGATGATTAGAGGCAAGAGGGAATAAAAGTGAAACAAAGAAATGATTTTATTGCCCAGCTTATACAATATCCTTGCACCAGAGCTGTGGGTTTGGTATCAGATCCTGTGCTGTTCCTCCAGGAACCAAACTGTGGTCCCAGATGGGATCAAGCCTTCGATGATGGCACAAGCCATCAATATAAGTCGGTATTTGAATTAGAGCATGGGTGGGGAGCTGGTAAAGACCAGAGGGAAGTTGGGAGTGGCAGTTAATTTATGGGTAAGGTCTTCAAAAGAGCTCTGTTCCCATTCGGGACAATGGGAGCTACTTGGGGCTTCGCATGCTCTTGCCAATCTGGTCACGTAAGCACAAACTCCCTGATTTGGTTTATGAAGAATACCCTTCAGTCTGACACTGACCTCTAAAACAAATAGAGTATTGCAGCGTGCTGATGCCCCATTCATCACCGGGTGACAATGGGAGCCAGGGCCCGTGAGCAAACAGCGTTTCATTCAGGGGAGGGCTGAACTGCTCCGGAGCGCTCGTCGCAGCGCTGCCGGTACCAGCTCCCTGCTGCCCCGCAGGCACCCATCCCAGATGAACCCCCCTGGGAGGCCTCGGGATGCCAGGGGCTGGGGGGAACCCCGTCTCATGGCACGTGGTTGGATTGAGCTGCAGGGTGGGATGGGTGGAGTGACCATGGGATGGCCAGGGGGTGGGAAGGATAGAGAGGTCCAGGTCACCGACTCTCCCAAAAGGACTGTCCCGTGCTGCAAGAAGTGTCTCCTCACCCTGGGCTGAGCCAAGGGTGCTTGGGTCAGGATAGCCAGTGCTGTCCTGGAGGACAAAAGATGCCTGAGGGGCTCTGGATGCAGTCCTCCTTCATGCACTGATGGAGGACAGCAAGAACTGTGAGTGTAATATGGCTGTGGGGAAAGACAATGAGGAAGCAGGCAGGGAGGGATGGGCAGTGGTAGGGAGCTGGGCACGAAGTGCCAGCGTGCTGTGCTAATGCCAGAGGGGCAGGCATCTGCACACAGACCATAACAGGGGCACTGGTACCTCACTGTCTTTGGTGGCTTCTCTGTTGCAGTCATCAGCTCCAGGATGAGCCTTCTCCAGCTATTTCTGCTGCTCACAGCTCTTTTTGTTGCTTTTTCCTATGGATGAGGACAGAGGAGATGATAAAATTGCAGAATCACAGAATGTATTGGGTTGGAAGGGACCTCCAAAGGCCACCTAGTCCAACTCCCCTACAATAAGCAGGGACATCTCTAACTAACTAGATCAGGTTGCTCAGGGCCCTATCAAACCTAACTTTGAATGTCTCCAGGGATGGGGGCTCCACAACCTCTCTGAGTAACCTTTTCCAGTGATCAACCACACTCATATTAAAGAACTTTTTCCTACTACCTAACCTAAATCTACCCTTTTTTAGCTTAAAAATGTTACCCCTTGTCCTATTGCTACAAACCCTTGAGAACAGATCTTCCCCTGTTTTCTTATAGGCCTCTATTTATAGACGGCTGGTGACAGGAGAAAACCACCATATCAGGCTTCAGAGGAAGGTGCAAGGACCATTTGATGTTCCTCTGCAGGGAACCAGGTCAGAGGAAGGCTTTCTTCCTTCTCCCTAAGCCAGGCTGGGCTGAGCACCAAAGCATGAAGGTGCCTATGCTCACTTAGGGTTTTTTTTCATTCACTTTCTCCATCAATGGTTAATTCCTCTTGAATGAGCCTTGGAGTATCTGGTAATTGTGTTTACTGGTCATGTATCTAGATGACAAAAGCAATCACAGTTCTACATATGTTCCTCTTAAGGACCTCTGCAAATGACCAAAGCGAATATGCAGACAGTCATTCCCATGTGCAGATATTAGCATGAAGATGCATTTACAGAGAGATCCCTTGAACAAATCGCTGGTGTAGGTACAGATGTGTACGTTCACACTTTTAGGAAGCCCAGGCTCTTCTAGGCAGGCAGCAGACCTGAGAGAAATGCTCTCACACATATTCAGAGGGTGTTGTTTCAGGGAGCAATTCAGCCAAGGACCCGCTTCTCTGAGAAACTGGTCTTGTGCTGCTGCCTGAAAGATTGCATTGGGCAACGTTATCTTTCAACAGACATCTGTGTTAACAACCCAAATGAAATGATGGCACATTAAAAACTTTAAAGTGCTGTTGCAAAACACTTGCCAAAAAAAACCCACCCTGAGCTGCTGCTGTAGGTTACTCTGAATTACGCCTGAAAATGGAATATCCAAGAGTACTTGGAAGCAGACACACGGTTGCTAGCAAATCTAATTATCTCCTGGAAGATAAACCACCAGTGCCTGTGTGAAAGGCTCAGGGGTGAGTGTAGGCATTGTCCCAGCATTCGGGGTAATGACTCGTGGACGTATGATTTCGTGAAATCGCAGTGCTCTTGCCAAGTGTGCAGTTGTCTGATCATGTGAAGATCACCTACCTAATGCTGGCTTGGTCTGCGAGGGATCTCTAATCAAGCAAGCAAGCAAGGCACTCTGAGAACTCATGTCTTGATTTCCCAGCTCACTGTTCTGAGAGGGACAGTTGTTAACAAGGGTGACATGACTCAAGGTGAGTCATCTGGTTGATCATGGTTGTTCCAGCACCTCTGAGGCTGGTAGGTGAAACCTGCATCTTCCCTCTTCTTTAAATTGTCCCAGGGAGGTGTCTGTCTGTCTCCAGGATAGCTGAGGGAGGATGGGTGCCTGGCTCAACTGGCTGGAGGGTAGGAGACAGGGCTATAGGACATCTTGGGGTATCCTGTAGGGTCAGCTACATAGATGGAGCAACAGCACTGAGGGTGCTTAGGCAGCACAGAAAACCCCAGATGGTGAGCATTGAATTAGGGACCAAAGGCATGGCCTCTGTCCTGGAAACCTCTCTGAGATCTGCAGAGGGGAAGAACCAGGTGAGACTGCCACTGTCTGACTGGCCTGCTGGGAACCAGCATGACTCAGAGAGGGGGGCCTTCAGTTTCTGAAAATAAAAGTCTTCCCCTTGCAAACCAAGAGAGCATTTTCTCCTCTAAAATCTGCTGTAATAAGAAGTAATAGTCCAGAAGATCCCAGAGGCTGTCAAACACGGGTAAGGAGATATTGTGTCATGCATCTGGACCATCTTACCTATCTCACTTTTCATGAGGCAGAACTTGAGACCCTTTGTCCAGGGCTCAGCAGGTGGGGGATTCTCACTGACATGCAAAAATAACACGATGAAAATACGGTTCTTGGGTAGTAAGAACATAAGAACAGCCATGGATAGTGAGACAAAGTCCCATATCTTCTTCCCCATTGTGGCCATGGGTGGCTTGCCTGGAGAAGGGTTTAAAACAGGATTAACATGTATTTCTCTGAGTGCTGCCCCAAGATCCTTGGCTGGATATGGAGGGGCACTAGGTGAACCAGGGCAAATGTGACTGTGCATGAGAGCATTGGTGGCTAATCATGCAGCAGGCACAATTACAGGATTTCCAGAAAAGCCTCCAGGACGATATCTGGCCTGGCTAAGGTTTGCACTACCTTCAGGGGTGGCTGTTGGTTCAAACAGGAACACAGAGTGATTGTTATCTCAACAGGACAGGCAACAGGAACTCAAATTTTAGGTGGGCAAACCCAGTCCTTCACACCCAACTGTACCTATTGGTGTAGAGAACCTGAGCTGTGAATGAATACTCAGGCCTGGGGGTATACATACTGTGATGTGTCATTGTATAATAAATGGATGCAAAAAACACAAACATTTGCATGAGTTTCTGTTTCAGCAGAGTGTACGTGTGGGTCAGCTCTGGAGAAACTGAAAGGCTGGACATAGGTCACTGACAAAATGCATATGAGGTGTCCAGCACATATCTGGGCACACTGTGAGCTCTTTGAACTGATAAGCCTGTAGGGCAGAATGTAATCTAGGAAACTACAGAAAATGGTGGAAAGAAGTTGCTTAAAATAAGTAAGCTTTGCCATATGGAAAACTCTGGAGTATGGAAACATCACAGGGAAGACCATAAGGGATGGAAGAAGAGGACCAAGGATTTACAGGAGATCTATGATGTTTTGGAGCAGCAGCTGGAAACCAGACAGGATATCCAGAGCATCTGAAAGGTGCTGCCTGCCTGTACATGAGCAACCAAACCTGGCCACAGCTACCACAGAAGGCAGGAGTGGAAATCAGCTCAGAGGCTGTAACATCTGCATGAATATGCTTATGTAAATGTGGAGAACTAGGGCAGAAGTTTCTAGTGCCATTTGAAATGCCTGGCAGCATCCCACCTGAATGGGATGAAATGACATGGGATGCCTGCAACTAGAAGCTGAATCTCACCTCACATCAGATGAGTTCAGAGATAACTGACCAAAGGCAATTATCTGCCCTAGGGGACCTGAACAGAACTAGCTTCTCAGCTGTATTAACCGGTTCTTCTTCCACGACAAAGGGAATTTAGGTGCCAGATCACATGTAGACACTTAGATGTAGGTGTTTACATTTAACCTATGGCTATCTTAATCTCAGGGAATTGCTGTTGGTCTCAGCAGTGTGAAGAACCATGAGATAGGCCTGCAGAGATGGTCACAACATGTGGAGCTCACAGCTAGGGCAATGCTGCACCAGCGTGGACATGGTACCTCAGGGAAGAGATTTCCATAGGAAGGCTAGTGAACAACATGTGCTGAACAGCTCACTCCCCTTGCAGGCATATCCCAAAGAGTTACAAACACAAACCACAGAGAAGGTCCCCAACTCACTTCATCCCTTCAAAACCTCATGCGAGGACCACACATTGCTCAACACCAGCCAAAATGTTATTTCTCAGGATTATTTATTCTCAGGATTTGTTTCCCAGATTATTTCTTCAAGATTTTGTGTGTGCTAAGAATGACCCTTGTGGGAAAGATGTGATTTGGCCACGTCAAAAGGCAGCCCACCACTATTTGAAGCTTTGCTATCAACATCTATGAGTTTTATCCTCTGAGCACTTCGTGTGTCAGAAGCCCCCAGTATGGTGAGCATGGATTGATAATGTGAGAAGATTCAGCATTTTCTGCTTTTTCAAAACTAAAAGTACTGTCAGAAGCTCTCTGACTTGAACCTAGAAGCTGCTGCAGTCTAAACTGAGATTCAGCTGCTGCTCTTGTTTGCTCTTTGCCACATTCCATGTTCACTCTTAGGGGACGTTATGTTCAGACCATCTCGTGGCCTCTGGTTTATTTTACATCAACAGAGCCATACCTTCAAACTTAATCCCTTGACTAAATTTCTCGAGCCCTCCTATTTTTTGGCTTGAGTGGACCAAAGGCTCAGATTAACCTTTTGCAATAACGAAACACTCCCTGGGATAATGCCTGAAGTCTCTGCCTGGTTAGCAATTATTTAAATACTCTGTTATGAATAGGATCAAAGCCTTCTCTTACTGAAACACTCCATTCCCGATGCCAGGAGTTGTCACCACATGACAAATGGATTGCCTGTTCTCTCCTCACAAGCGTGCTCTAACCAGACAGGGCCGGGCAGCCTGTGGGATGGGGAGTTTAATTAATAACAATATTTAATTTCTACAATGAAACACTTAGGGGAAGATGAATATTGCAGCAGCTGCTGTGGTGCAGATGATGCATCCAGCTCCGGTGCCCAGCAGAAAAGGTGCTTGGTGCACGTGGAGAACGGCCCCACCAGCAAAACCCAGGGCTGGGTGCTCCTCCACTTGGGCGTTGAGCGCGATCTCGATGCCACGAGTCTCTGAGAGTTGCCTGAAATATTTCAGCCTGGCCAATATTTTATTTTTTTTTTTTCTCTCAGCTCCTGAGCAGCGTAAGTGTCATCGTTCCTCCAGCTGATAGTAGCTATGGAAACCGTGACATCACCGCCGACATAGCGATACAGAAAAACTCAGCTGGCTGGGGACTGGTTGCTAGGAGAGCTCCACTCGGATAAGTCATCGGGCAGGCAGCCAAGGGACCAGAGTCTGCTGAACATGTTGTACTTCACCCTGGTGATTTCACCCTCCTCCCCCTATTTTCTCTTTCACATGCAAAGCTTCTCTGATTTTTTTTTTCCCCTCCCTTTTTTTTTTTTTTAAAATTTTTTTATTTTTCCCCCCACTATATTCACACTTGAATTATCTCAGAGATTTCAACAATGGGCTAATGATCTGGTCTAGTAGCTGCACGTTACTACAGTGTGTGCAAGATCAGGAAAGAACACCACATGCTGTACTTACCACTAAATAAAAGCCATCACCAGTCACCTTCATAGTGGCTTATTATAAACATGCATTTTGGATCACTTTTGGACAAGAATTTTCCACTAAGCTTCTTGTGTGCACAAATTAGCAGAAAATTTCTGACCAAAAATCATCAGAAATGAAGGTAATCTGAACCAAAGATGAGAAGTAACCTCTGCAATGGGTCAAACCTGGCATTGCAACTGATCTGAATGTGAGAAGTGGAATGTTTCCCAGCAGTCTGAGTCACACCTTGTTTCTGGAGAGCTGACGCTTCTCATCTGGTGGTTTTGGGCTGCTGGTGGTCAAGAGAAACATGGGAGCCAAGTCTTGTAGGGCAAGGTGTTGTTTTTGATTAGACCAAAATTATTTTATTAGACCAAAATAGTTAGAAAAATCCATGAACTAACAAAAAAACCCTTCTTTGGGCTCTGAGAGGATTTGATGAGGCAGCTTGTTTGTTCATTCCAGCAGTGCTGGTTGGCCTAACAAGGGCTCTTGCATGCAGATCTGGATGCATGTGGTATGTGCAACTCCCTTGCATCTACCTGCAATAAATGCACAACTGATCTGTGCATGCTTGTGTGCAATGGATTCAAGGGTCCAGGTTTAAATTTGTGTTTCTATGCACATATAAATAGATGTGCACATAGATACTATTCTTTTTCTCCAAGACTGAAAAGTAACTTGCAAAGGAAGTCTTCCAAGTAGACTTTCACATGACCACCCAAGTACTAACAAATTACAAGATCTCAAATAAAGGCAATATTCCTGC
>NW_008608744.1:13470-21711 GCF_000691845.1 Merops nubicus | reverse complement strand
TCCTGGTAACTGACCAAGCAGGAAAGTGGTTTTGGGGAACTTTGCCTAGGAATTACTTATCAAAATTATCTGGTGGAGGTTTTTTTTTTTTCTTTTTTTTCCCCAGAAACGGAATGTACAAAATTCTTAGAGGGTAACTAGAAACTGAGAAGGAAACAAAAATAAAATTAAAAAAAAAGGGGAAAAAAAAGTCATTGAAGAAATTATTATCAGAAAGTCTCCAATTCTTGGGCTTTCAGCACACCCCAGCCACCCACATAAACCCAGACACAATCTGACAATGCACATGGAAGGCAAATGAAAACAAAATTAGTTTCATGTTTTTGAACCAAATTGTGACCTATTAACCAGGTAATATGTTCCACTCCAGACACAGCTATGCTTTAACTTATTTATGTTTATTAAATGCACAGGATAATGCATATTAGATACTGAGGTCTTCTCAACCAAAAGAATAGAAGTTTGAGTTAAGAAGACATTGTCTGGTGTGGAAGGATGTTCACAGTGAGTGCAGCATAGTGCTTTATGGGTATTTCATGTTCCTTCTTGTGCTGATATCCTCTCCAAGGAGCCAACCTTCTCCCACCTGCAGCAGACCTTGCTTGCTCCTCCTTGGAGATCCACAGTTTACTGAACTGAGCTTGAGTTGGATACCTCACTCACACTGACACCTAAACTCAAACATCTTCCTTTACTAAAAGCTGCTCCTTCAGGAACCTCACAGCATCGTTATGATACTGGTTTAGTAACACTTTTCTGCCTCGGTGTACCAACTGTGATTAAGGATGAATAGCATAAACAGAACCAGACCCCTTAAGTCTGGAACACATCTCATCAAAAGCTCCTCAAGTGCTCAGCTGTAAGGTCTCTTCCAGCTTAAAGGATTCTATGATTCTATGATTCTAAGGGTGGGCTTGTCCAGGCTGGCAGTACTGCCTGGAGAGGCTTCCAGCAGTCAAGCCAGCTGAGTGTAGTCCTGCATCCTGGACTTAGCTCAGGCACTGCAACATACAGATTAATATAGGTGGATCCAGTCCTAGAGCCATCTCGTTCTGTACACCTAAAGAAACTCAGCTAGGTTGCCCTGTATAATGCATGGTGCATACCTGAACTTTGCTTCTGCCTCCCTAAGTTGGATGGCACTGAGGAACAAATAAAGGGCTTTATGTTCATGTTATTCCTGATTCCTGGGTCAGCTGGTGCCTCCAGTAAAAGTGTCTGGGTTGAGGATACCCTGATGCTCTTTCATCTGCACACTGTCATTTGAACTCATTTAATAAAAGCAGATTAGCACAAATGCGCCACGAACCTTTCCATTCATTAAAAAGACACTACTTGTGTTAGTGTTCCAACTGTTCCCCTAATTTCCTGTGTGCTTTGCATCATACCTCCCAAAACTGAATAGGATACTTAGAGATGAATCTGGAAAGAAGGAAGAAACCCAGGGTTGCAGGGGATTTAAATGAACATTTTCTTGTACAAACAGTGGCAGCAGAAACACTTGGTGACTTTCTTCTCTAGGGTCACCCACAGGACCAAATGTCTCAAAACAAGATGGAAAATCATACAGGTGTGAATACAAGTTTTGGATTGCTTGATCTGGTAAGTACAGAAATCACACATTCAGGGCAATGCGAGCAGGTTTATGGATCTGAAGCAAGGATGAAATAAGAAACTTGGGCTTCCTGAGGACCAGACAGGCTACTCCATCAATGCAACAGAGTGGAAAGAGGGTTTGAATCGCCTGCACTAAGGGGAAAACAACTACAAACCCCAGAACTAGCTAGTCACTGGTGTACTAACAGCACGTTCTCAGAAGAGGTGCTTGGTAAAAGAAGTACTCATGTAACTGGGTCAGTGTCATGAAGTGTGAAATGTATCATGCAGGTTGCATCTCCCACCCTAACTTTGCTGAGTGAGTTGTCCTTCTGAGATCAAAGACTGACCATTGTAGGGGAAGGGAACAGGGTCTAGCCTGGCCATGGGTGTGCTGAGTGGTGTTTGCTGGGTATCTTCTCATCAGGGAGTAGCCACTGGGTTTGGATCACCCTCTGGGAGGAAGCTGAGATAGACTTGGAGATCTGTGCCCTTCTGGTGCAATCAGCAGAAGATTTGCAAGTGGAAAGAAGAATAAAAATTCAGGGCCCTGAACTAGAGTGAAGAATTTACACTGGGCTTCACAAACATCTCTCTGCTCAGTGTGGTGCTTGAGCACTCTTCTGGTGCTCTTCTTCTTGCTTAACATGATGACTGCAATGATAACTCTCTTCCATTTTGTCTGAAGGTCTCTAGCTTACCTTTAGGGGTGCAAAATACCTTGGACAAGCTGCTACGTATTTCATTGTCATTTTAGCACAATGAACAAGGGTTATTCTTCAGTCATCAAAAAGTTAACCAATACCCTCTTTTAATAAATGTAGCCCTAGCAGGATTTGAGCTTGCCTCCCCTAAAATAAGGTAGGCATTTTACTACCCATTAGGATACAAGTTCTTTGGCTACCTTCCAGGGGAATTTAAAGGCATTAAATAAGCTACAGGAGGGTTTCACTATTGTTCCCTAAATGTAATGGGAGCAGATTTAAATTTACAAGGGGAAAAGCTAATAATTAAAAATTGAACATAAGGGCTATAAAGTACAAAATGGGTTCCCTTGGATTGGCATACAAAACTTCATGGAAAGTGAAGCTCCTGCTGTGTTATGCTTTTCTAACATGACTTAGAAAAGGTTGTTTAAAGGTGGTTTTTGTTGCAAATTAATTGCTTGTGGCTTCCATGGATCTTATAGCCTATAAAGATGTCCCCATTGTGGTTTCCATTGATTATTTCATTGAGGGTTTCCCCCCCTTCTTGTTGTTGCCAAAATCACACACAAATGAATCGAAATGTCAGTGAGGATGTTACGAGAGCTACTAATGCCCCAGATCTGTCAGACCTTAAGCACTCAGTGTACAGATCACAGCTGTTTCCAGTTCCCTCTCAGATTTCATGCTTTTTCCCCTTTTCCACACAATGTCCCATGGGCCACTGGCATCCACTCAGCTCAGCATGTATCACGGTCCCCATCTGTGTCAGGTCTGCAGGTCACAGGGCTGTGGTTCTTGATGTGATCTATCCATATAAGCCCTGCCAGTAAAGCAAAAAAGTCCTCCTCCCAGGGATCCTTTCAGACTGGAAATAAAACATTGTCACTCAGCAAGCACCAGGAAAGACAAGCTGGAGAAAGATCTGCTGACAGTGCAGGACCTGGCAGCAACCTAGCAGAGGATGGAGAACTCTAAAGGGAGCTCATCCTCACTTTCCCTCTCCACCAGGAAGTCTGAAGATGCAAGTGATGTGAAATGGCATCAATCCCAGCTGCACATGTAGAAATGCCCCAATCCCTCAGCGCCACCTTATTGGGAGCAAGGGTGAAGGGAAAACCTTGTTCTTGGTGTGTGTCTCCTGCAGTGGGGTTTTCCTTCAGGAATTTTAGCCTGTTCATCCCAGACAGGTCCCTTCCCAGAAGCACCTGCTGCTTCTGTCTTTTTAATCTATGCAGTTGCATTCATCTCCTTATTTCCTTTTTCACCCAGTTTGTTATTGTTCTTATTATTTTTAACTTTTAATCACTACAAAACTCCTTCTGGATTTTTTCTGACTCCTGTCACTTTTGTCAAATAAGCCATTGAATTATGCTGCATTCTAGGACTGGCCTATTTCTTTCCTAGTTCTCCTTTTCTACTGAATTTTTTCACTCTTGTAAATTTTTCTCTGCTCAGACTGAATTTATTCTTATCTTTTCACTTCTTTCTGTTTCCAACCAGGTAATATAAATTCCAGGTCTCCTGGGACAGCTAATCCCACATGAAGAACATGACACCAGTCTATTGATGATGAAGTGCCTATGGGGAAAAGAGAGTTATTCAGGCATCCACTGTTGTAGCTTCAACAGCACTTCATCCACAGGAACATTTTTGAAGGGAATAGAAATTTTAAGTCTATAGGAAAGGAGAAAATGGGATACAAAGCAGGATGGGGTTACCAAGGGTAATCTCCAGAATTTACTTGCAAAAAATAAAGATGTTTATAGAAATGTTGTGTGTTGGAGTTAATCCCTTTGGGTGCAAACGTTTTTGCTGATCTGAAGGATGCTATGAGACAGCAACATCAGACTATGACTAGTATTGGGCTAGGTCTCCTACTCATCCCATAACAAAGGGGGCTGAGTAAGGAACAGGGAGCTTTTTGATCAGCATACGTGAAATCTTTGTTTCACTGCTTTGGCAGGGGCTCTCTTTCATCTTGTTTAGCACTCCTCTGCAAATGAGATATTTAAAAATATGAGTTTTCCTTCTCCTTTTGGTGAAGGACAACACAAAGTTGAAAGTTTTTCAGTTTCTGCTTAAATTCCACAAGGAGGAAAGAAGGGGTGGGAATCTGTTGTTTACTGTTACATTGTTGCTATATGACAACATATATCACCAAGTGGCACAATCTGGGCTCAGAATTTGTTGTCAAGAATAGATTATTTCTGAACACAGAAGAAAGTCTCAACCAGATGTCTTGACCCCTGGCACAAGGACTCAGTGCTTGCAGAGTAAGGACTGTGAAGTTGGTGCAATTCTCAAACAGAACTGCTGGCGGTTTGCACGGCTGGAGGTGTTTTGCAACAGACTTTTTGCTCATTAAAGGTCAGCTTCTACCATTTGCTCCCTCAGCACACTAATCATTAGCTGGTGATGGGTGGAGGGGAGGCGGCATGTTCAGGTTTTTGCAGAACTTGTATGTGTTGAAATAGTTGGTCAGTTAAGAGATGACAGAAGGTCAGATTAAAGGCTGTATTTGAAACGTTTCCAATGGCACTGCAGTTCAAAAGAGCATTGCAGACTGGCTGCTAGTGTAAGCTCCCCTATGTCAGCCAGCAGAGACCCTCTAATTCACTATCCAACAACAACTGCTTTTTTTCCATTGATTGGGCAGGGATCAAGGATCTGGTGGCCCAAGGTTGTAGAAAGTCTCAGTTTCTCACTATTTCTTGAATTCTGGTTTCATACTCTAAGCATTAGTGTCTCCAGTTCATCTTCACCTGGGCTGTCTTCTTGGATGAGCAAAGCAGTAGAACAGTCAGTTTGATCCAAAGCAAGATAACTTCAACCTGGAAGGGCAATAGACCCAGACATTGCTCTGGTGTCTTCTATTAGCTCTTTGGGTTGCTGTTTCTCCTCCCTGTCTCCAGTTTCCCCACATGCAGTGAAAAGGCAATGCTCCAAAACCACTTCCCCATGTAACAGGGACACAGTGAAGAAAGTCACTCAACAGCCCTTTTGACATCTCACAGGTGCCTTGTCACATCATCCATTCCCAACACATTGGACTCTTCCAAACCCACATTATTGGTGTCAGACTCAGTGAAAGCAGCAGTCATTGGACAGAAATCCTAGGATGATTTCAGTTTGCAAAGTGTTTCAGTCAGCAGCCAACCAGACTCTCACTGAGTATTCAGCATTTTATTTTTTATACAGAAATAAATGGCAAAATTCCCATGATCTTCAAAGGGAGAGTACAACCCTGAGTCTGTATGTAACACATTACTATTAGATGGAAATACTTGATGGGTTCTGTTATTGGTAAGATTCAGAGTTTTATTTTTAAACACTGTATGTTATTTTCTTTAATTTTATTTTATGTTACTTCATTTTGGCATTGCAAATAAATTTTTCAGTATATTCAAGGAAAGAAATAAAATCTGGCCCAGGACTGTTTTGTCTATGGCTCTTTCCACAGTATGAAAATCCAGAGATTTGGATCAAACTGTATTCCTGAACACAGACTCGGGAAAGGAGGGGTGGCAGTGAACTCAGCTCTACTTTGCAACTCTGATCCCAGTTTCAAACATAATCATCTCCAAATGTTTCAGACTGAACCTCTGCTGAAATGGAGAGGTGGGGACCTTGGGGAAGAAGTGGGCCAGAAAAAAAAAGAGTTGACATGCTCAGGTGAAGGCGTGCTGGGGGGAAGGGGAGGCAATTGCAATGCTCTCTGGAGTGGCTGCTCCTGCAGGATTCGTGGGAAGGGGTTGGCTGGGCAGCAATTTGCACAGGTCACGGCTGAATCCAGCCCTCTTGGAAGCACCATTCCAGGCTGTCTCAAGCCCCGCGTGGGAGCGTGGGATCTGTGGATGTTCCTGGGGCCAGCTGCATCCATCGCTGGTTGCCTTTCCCCAGGGCTCTCCTCACCTGAGCACATAGTTCCTGGCAAATGCAAACTGCAGACCAGGATCCTCAAAGGGGTTGCCAGCAAGTGCAGGCTGATTTATGAGCTGCTGTCAGATGCGATGCGATAGAAGGAGGTTTGTAAGCTTCCCAGGGAGACCAGGTGGCTCTGAAGAAACCTCTCTAGGTCAGGGCTGTTGGTGATAAGTGCCCTTGGCTAGTTACAGCTTGGAAAATTGTAATTTCTGCAGCTGAACATCTGAAGGAACCTGAGACCAGGAGGAAATGGATGAGTGGTGATTCTTCATGACCTAGACTCCTGCAGACAGGAGCTGGATTGCTGGGGGCAAGTTATTCCCTAATTGAGCATTACCAGCATCAGTGCTGTAGCTGACCCAGCAAGCCCAGTTAGGGGCCATGACCATGTTCAACCACATGAAACAAAACCAAAGTAATCGTGTGCATTTTGAAAGACAGTGGTAAACACAGCGAGCAGATGTGAGGAAGAGGCTGGAGGGAAAAGCTGTGGCAAAGCCTCTCCCTCCTGAAGCACCTGCTTGTGGTCACAGCTGTAAGTGGAGTGCTTGACCCAGGGACAGCTCTAATATAGTGACTTCTTTGTGCCTGGCCCAAGACCAACCAGCTTCCCTGGGTCAGCAGAGGAAGAGGCAGAAGCCCCATGTGGTGGGGCACAACCCCCTTAACTCACCTGAGAGCAGTGTAGATGCCCTGAGCAAGATAAATAAACCCTACTCCCTTGTCCATCATACATCTCCAGGGGGCAATGCCAGAATTACAGCTTCTCAGCATCTCTGCCTGAGACAGCTTTTCAGGCAGGCTGGGCAGATGGCATCCAGCTGAAGGACTCCATTTGTCACGGGCAAGAGCCACTAGGCTAGAAGCAACTTTGTTGGCCTGTTGCAGTCTGGATATTGCAAGTGGCAAGGCCATATGCTGTCTCCCATAACTAGTGAGTCTGTTCACATCTCATCAGGATCTATGCTGAGATGCTATGAGAGCTCCCTATTTACACAGCGTGGCTTATACAGACAGCTTCTGCACTTCTCACTCCACGTGTGTGTCTCGTGACAGGTTTCAAGACTGTGTTAGGTCTCTTTAGATGTCCAGGAAGATCAGGATCCTTCTTAGCCAAAACTCTCTCCCTCTGGTGTGATTATATTTTCCATTCTGGTTTTGGTGTAAACTCAGCTTTCACATAACCTTTTATAAAACTGCTTTTTTCTTGGTCTCCCTCTCTTCCTTTTTCTTTATATTTCTATTTGAACAGGCCCACACCTTCCACACATTGACCCAGGCACAGATATGGATCCAAATGCTCACACTGGGATCTGACCTACAGCAGACAAGCACCCAACCCAGGTCGCACAGAGAGGTTCCCAGAGCAGAAATCCTGGGATGAAATGTTCTATGTAATTTGCCTAGAAGTGAGAATTTTCTTCCCAGGGAAATTTCCTCCAGGGGCTCAGGCTGCTACAAAAGCAGAGCCCTTTGTGCTGCAAACCTATCTGTACATCCACATATTTGTATCTGTACTACAAATGCCAGCCATGCAAAACATAAAATATCCACCAAAAACTGAAGAACTCTCCAAAACCTGAAGCATTCTCCACAAACAGCCATCACTGCCAACCTGCACTGCCCAGCTCTGCTTTATGCGAAGGCCACAAGGACCCCTCTGGGTAAGGTGATGGATGCTCTCACAGCTCCATCCTCCTGCACTCGTGCCAGAGGATGGGTCACTTACAAGGACACAGGGAGGGATTGCTCAAATCGAGCTGCTGAACATCACCACTGGCAGTGGAGGGCAGGGGGCTGAGCTGTGCCAGCCCACGAGCAAACCCAAACAGCCCTGGCAGTGCCCGGAGAGGAGCTGTTGCCTTGCCGTGCTGTTGCCTAGAGCAAGCCAAGCTCGTCAGTGACGAAGGCTGGCACGTTCCCCTGCCGTGTCCCTCGGAGAGGGCAAAGGGGACTTGGCTGGCCCAGCCATCCCTCCGGGCTCACGTGGCATGAGCCGTGGGCACGGCGAGTC
>NW_008608744.1:12503-13448 GCF_000691845.1 Merops nubicus | reverse complement strand
TGGGCTTGCGGCGCTGCGCTGCCACTGTCTCGCCGCTAATAGGATCAAGGCTGAGGGAGGGAGCTGGGGTGGCTGTTTGACGTGGGCCCCGTGTCTCCCCGCCTGAGGAAGAGTCAGCTCATTGCAGGGCACGTGAGACGGACTCTGGAGCTGCTGCGGGAGAGGGCGAGCAGCCAGCCAGCCTTCCCCCGGCTCCTAGCTGCCTTTTGCCACAGGCTCTGCCTCTGGATCTTCTCCACGCCTTCCCTCAGTGGAAAACCCTCCTCCGAGAGGTTTGCAGGGGGCTGTGAGTTCAGCGCCACTCCTCCTTGGCCCCCTGCCCACCGCTGAGTTTGGGCTGGGAGTCAGGGAGCGGGGAAGGCAGCCAGGGAATGCCGTCATGCGGCGGGGGACATGCACTCCAGAGCCTGCCTTACGCCTCAGTGGAGCTTGGAGGGGGCTTTCAGAGGTAAAAATGCCTCCACCAAAGGCTGCTGCAGGGCTCTGCTGTACTAGAGACTCGGGAGTTGCTGCAGGGTGGGGGCTCCAGGCAAGGGACCCCAACACCTGCAAAAGGAGGTGCAGAAAGCCTCCATCCCTCACCATATCTGGGAGCACTCTGTCTTCTCTGGGATGCTAAAGTTGCTCATGTGCCCTTACATCAGCTAGCCAGCATCATCTAGTCCTACCAAAGGGACACATAGACCTGCTGGACCTGCAAGCCTGTGGCTCACCTCAGTAACACCTCTCCACCTGTGGTTTTGGAAAGGAGAAGGAGGTGTTTCTGCTTACTTATATATTTCCCTGGGTCTGGTAGTGAGAAATCAGCTCATGGCTGTTCTGCATGGGACCAGCTGAAGATCCTGAGGGAAGCTGGGAGCCCAGGTCTTTTAGCAGGTGCCTACCTGTGTCCTTACTCCTGTGGCTGCTAGGTAATGGGGGAAGGACTAATAGTTGTGTGGGGCA
>NW_008608744.1:0-12468 GCF_000691845.1 Merops nubicus | reverse complement strand
ACTCTTTCCAGAGCTAATTAAGTGACTTCATTTTGTTATGGACAGGCATTTTAGTAGGCTCTGTTGTAGCAGGTGAAGGGATAATGGTTTTAAACTAAAAGATTTTCTGCTGGAAACTTTCAAGGTCATGTTGGACGGGGCTCTGAGAAATCTGATTTAGTTGAAGATGTTCCTGCCTATTGCAGGGGGCTGGACTAAATGACCTTTAAAGGTCCCTTCCAACACAAACCATTCTCTATGGTTCTATGAAGGGTATCTTGGCCAGCTTTATATAAAGCAGCAGAGCACATGAGTGCAAAGCAGGGGACCAAGAGGTGAGACCCACCTACAGCAAAGTGGAAGGCAATGCAGAGTGGCTCCCAGCATGGGCAGGGAGCTCTGTTCTGTTCTGTAGTAGCTTTGGAAGTGACCCACACAGGATCCTGCCCAGGCATGAGTAGGTTCCAAGTGGGGCTTGACAGAAAGGTTCAAATCAAAACCACACATTTGGGCTATGGAGCTGCTCCAAGACTCAGCAGCTTTACCTTATTTAAAAGTCCCCAAACTGGGACACTCTGCAGTCCTGACCCCCTTCAGGATGCTCCTTTTAGAAAGAACAGTGCATCCCCCTCCTGAAATAACACAAACCCCAGAAACCAGGGGTGCTGGCATCTGCTTGGATAATTTGGCTGACTGAGCATGACTTTGATTCATTTATTTTTTGAGAGGGAAACGTCTGGCTCAACTGGAGACTAATTCCCTCCCTCTCCTGAGATTGGCCTTAATAGCTAAATCTCATCTCTTTCGCTCGTTCTCATATCTCTGGAAACAATTGAATCAATTCTTTGTTTATAAAATGCCTGTGTTTGTGTACCGTTGACAAAATAAAACCTGCCTTTTATTTTCCTGCCAGATCTCAACAGCATTAGTCTTTGAGGACTATTTTCACTTTATTTTGTGTGTGTTTCTCACTCTCCAGCTGGAAGAAAGATGCACCTTTAGAGAAATGAGTAAGGCAGTCCAGAATGAACACACTACTCTCATGAAGGAATTCAAGTCTTGACCTAAATCCTTTTTTCATCTAAACCTGAACCCAAATACATTTGATTTTCAGAAGGTGATAGCTGGGGCTGAGCTTGAAACACACAACACAAACATCTGTACCACAGATACTGGGCCTAAAGAGCTGCCTTAATAGCTGGTTTTCAGGTGTCTGCTGACTCCCCACATCCCTCTGCCTGAGATTCATCTTATCTGACCTTAGTTGTCTGGTGGTGTGGGAGATCCATGCACTTTCAGATGGAGCAGCAGGATGGCATGAAGCAATCTCTCACTGCAGGAAGGATCACTATGATCTATTTTGGATGTCTACTTTGGGCAAGAAGAATCACACCAGGACCTCACAGGCCTTTAAGGCAATCTGGAGGTAACTTACTTGCATGAAGATACTCACCTTTGGTCAAAAAAATGCCATGACTTGATGCTGGAAAGCAATGCACAGATATATCTGATAGGCACACGTGAGAGTGAAGCAGCCAGGGCTCACCATGGTCAGGGTATGCAAGGAGGACCTGCTATGCTCTATGTGTAGGACTCAAAATTGTGGCTCTGTGCAGCACTTCAGATGTGCCTCTCTGCTCCAAAGAGTTATATTGAAACCAAGAAATGAAAAAAACTACGTATATTTGTCCAATGTAAAAGTAATATTGCTTAGCTTAAGCAGTTCATCTCCATGCTCTAATGTCAGGCTAACATAACATCCCAGCTTCTCCCAGAGCCAGGACAGTCCCTCTTGGCAAATACAGCTCAGCACTAGCACAAGTTTTGGCTCTCCCATTCAACCTTTGGCCCTCAAGCTTGTCACGCTTTGTTGCTGCCAGCAGTGTTCCCAGGGTTCAGGGTGTGCTTCACACACGGGTCCCTGAGGCTTTGCTGTCACCAGAGACATACCTGGCGTGGCCATTCTGACCTGTCCCTCCTAGAAAGGAGCAGGGATCTGGAAAAGAAAGACGAGTGCATGCACAGAGCCGTTCTGGCACAACCATGGTGTTTTTAATTCACATCCTCCATTTGTTTGAAATAACATCCTCATGTAGACAAGCTGTAAATTCAGCTCTGCCAAAAAAATCAAGTTGATCCCTGCATTTCTTAATGCTCATCAGGCAGAGTTTGCTCCTGGCTTTCTGGCTCTGAGAAGGAGCCTCTACCAGGTTTTCTGCACCTTGTTATCTGATAGCCAGTCACATCAGGGTACTTCTGGGAAAATAAATTTTAAGAAAATACTTCCCATGCCAGGTTCTAGGCTTCAGAGATCAGTCTAGGAGAGTTTTTATTAACCAATGGGTTTTAACTGCCTGGGGAGGTTGTGTAATATGTCAAATAGGTGGTTGTGGGTTAGAAGAAACAGCGCTAGCCAGCAGCAAAGGGCTACCTCTTGCATAGGGAATGAGAAGGACCTGTTACCAGTTGCAAGAAGTCACACTAGCCAGGGAGCTGCTAAATCTCTTTAACTGCTTTCAGCACTCAGTCCCTGTGCCATGGGTGTATCTTCTCCATCTGCAGCCAGTAACCACCAGGACACCTTGCTCTTTGCCTGGAGGAACTGAGCTGCTGCTGTATAGACTGGCTGGAAACTGGTCCTAGCGTGAGGGAGTTGGAAAAGTGTCAGTTCATTTAAAAAAAAAAAAAAAGTCATGGAAAGGAGCCTTATCTTCAGGCTGATTGAATGTGGAGCTGTTTTTACCCTGGCATACCTAATTTTTATATGTAATCTAAGGTAAACAGACCACAAATGGAAGGCAGTGAAGTTTCAGTGAGCAGCAAACTGTGCAAAGCCAGCTCCAAGGAAGGGGTAATCTTTCCCTTGTCTAGTTTCTTTGGAAAGAAAATGGAACTTTCTTGTTCTCATTGTGTGTTTACCCATTGTATGCACGCTGGTTCTCAGTGGTACCAAGTACAGCTTTTTCTGCAGTGCAAATCAGTCTATAAACATATTCACTTGCTCTTGCTGCTTTCTCCACTTTTAAGTGATTAATTAAAAAAGCCAACTCTCTTGGCCAGAACTGAGTCAGGAGTAAACCCTGTTGCTTCTGGTCTGGAGACCAACAACAATAGAGAAAAACTGACCATGCTTGTGACTAATTCATTGGGCTGATAGAGAGTAAAGTGATGTTGTAGATACAAGTCCTATCTCTAAGACAGTTAAAACCATATCAGTGGGAACGTTTATAGGTGGCTGTATCTATTGACTGAGTAACTGTTTAGGAAAACACATAATAATAGCAATGTCATAATCCTTTACCACCTCTTAAAAATCTTGTGGTGTGAAGTATTCCTGGAAAAAGTTATCTCACCTTTCATTATAGAATAGGATAATGGTTTGGGTTTTTTTTTTTCCTTTTCCCTTGCAAAATTTGTATGGATGGTACAAAAAATACTGATGGAGGGGAGGAGACACATGAGGTCTCTGCAAGAAGAGTCTGGTATGACCCAAGGGACACAGCCATCGCTTTTCCTGCACTCTTCACTCTTGTCCTCTCAAAACTTAATAGAGAGCAAGGCAGTGAGGTTTTTGGGTCTACTCTCAGGAGCCACTCAGTCATTATTTTTGAGGCAAACCAATGAGACACGATCACAGAATTGTGTAGGGTGAGGTGAAAGGACTAGTGAGGGGATCGTGTCATTCATCTTCAGTGCTTCTGCTTAGAGCTATTCTCATGGAAACAGCTCGTCAGAGCTGAGTCCACTGCCAACAGGCTTCCTTCTGAGATTTGCTCATCAGGGGCTCCAGACTCTGATGACATCACCACAAAGCTACTTCTTCTTAGAGCATTTCAGCTTCTCCTGACTCGAACACATCATGGGAAAGGAGAGAGAGAAAAAAAAAAAAGGCACAGGCAAATATTTCCTTTTAAAGCACCGATTACACACACGTAGGGTACTCTGGGGTTGAGGAGGTGGAATATGTTTTCCCCTCTTGGTTTTTCCTCATCTCTAACCTCCTAGTCCTCTTCAGCGTTTCCTTTCTCTCCATGGTTACTCCACACAAACAATTTCCCTGCTGACATGGTCAATGCAAAGCTGCCATAAATACACACTGCAGAGCCAAGGTGTTACTCACCCGCGGGTGACTCATCTGGAGCGAGCTGGTGAGGAGCCATACTGGGCCCTGTGAGTCAGCAAGGCTGCTTGCTTTGCTTTTGAACTCACACCTACAGGGAGTGGAAGCACATCGCAGTGCCTTTTGTGGAAACCCAGGGAGCCCTGCATGGGTGGCCCTGATGGCTCATCCAGGAGATTACTGGAAATTGGAGGAGGAAAGGCACAGGTTGGTTTTCCTGTTGTCGCTGGCAGAAGGAGAGGGCTTGTGTAATGAGAGAGTGGCCACCATGATCAGATGTGGGATTTGAACCTCAGCCCTCCCATGGTGAGAGCCCAACCCTCTGGAAGCCACTGGAAGTCAAGGTTCTCACCTGAAGGAGCGCACGCACAGCAGGCTGCAGGTGGCAAAGGGAAAACCACACAGGCACCATCTCTTTTTTAGAGCAGAAAGCAAACTCCATGTGGTGAGCCCATAAACCATGAATTTTCTTGTGGTGTTGATCCTAACTCAGCCACAGCTCAAATATGTCCTGAATCTTTATGGTCTCAGCATCCTCAGGATGCTCCGAAGTATCCTCTATTTATCTATTGCTATGGTCTGATAATTGCCAGACATTAGGTCGTCATTCACAAGAATTCAGGGAGCCTGCCCCCAAATGATTATGTTTTCATGATGACATTTTCCCTAGTAATATGATCAGTCACTACAGTGGGCAAACAAAAGATAAAGCAAGGCAGATATGGCCTGGGAAAGTTGTGTGTAGAACTGACAGGAACTGTATGCAAATGTGAATGTGGAATAGAAACAAAACTAAATGTAAAATGAGGAAACATATATACTTAAAATCGAGGGTTGTGTTTTTTTTTGGTTTTGTTTTGTTTTGTTTTGTTTTCTTTTTTTTTTAATGATAATACTAGGAATTTGGCATAAGTGCTGTAAGTAAATTTCATGCAGGTTGGAGCATCTGTTGGAGGTAGAGGACATTGCATGAATGCCAGCTTGGGGACAGGAATTCAATTGTGGCATCAGATCCCTCTGTAATTTTCTTAAGGAATAATTAAAAATATCCTCATCTAGCTGAGACAGATGGCTACAATCACACCATTTTATCTTAATCTGAATAAGGAAGAATTTCTTTCCTGGCTTCACGACACTCAAGCTGTTTCTCTTAGCCTTTTCCCCAGGAAAACCCCTGAACACTTCACACCTTTGACATTCTCAGGTTCTGTACCTACTGGACAGAGTAACTCATGCTAAATCTCCCTAAACCACCCATAACAGTTCAGGGATGCTAATCTACAACTCCCATTCTGCACTTTCTCCAAAGGTTATTGTATATCATTTAATAGATGATGCTGTGCTAAGCACTATCCTGAGGCCTCCTGGAAGAGTTAGGATTAAACAGTGTATCAAAAGGGTGTAAAGGCCTTCAAGGTAATCATTTGTGGTTGGGCTGATCATGCCGTGTCCAGCTTGTATTCATTCTGCTCTGCTGAGCAAAGCTGGGCCAGTGCTGTGATGCCCAGCGTGCTTGGGCTGGCTTCTCCTCAGAGAGCCCTGCAGCTCGGCCATACCTTCATCCAGGCTTCTCTGTAACCAGAGACTGGTTTGTAGAACGACCATAAGATCCAGGATAAGCTTGAAGCACAGCCCTAAACCCTGGAGGCTGCATCATCTGAGGGAACATTCACCCCACCACCCTGTGGTCAGGAGGCCATGAGGTACCTCTAGGTTATGGTGTCTTGGTATCTCCTACTCTTGGCCACAGCATGTTGCCTCCTTTTCAGTGAAGAACTGTTTCCAAATCTACATTTTCAGGCTCCACAAAGGGTTGGCTCACAGCCTCTTATATAGAGGAGATAAAGTTAGATGATCTCTTACATGCTGTGAAACGCTCCATGAAACTTTGTAGGGGATAGAATATGAACCTCCTTTAAATAGACTCCCTGTGACTGCCTGGGGCCTGCTTTTCTCATTAAGATTGCTTTTGTTTTTGATGAGCAAGGGATTCTTGGAGAGTGTCACTCCCCTTCTCTTTTGTATTTAAACCCCTCCTTCACTTCTCCACTGTACCATGTCTTGGCTGTTGTGGTGAAACTTTCGTGGGACTCTTACCAACCTGAGACCAACTGTACCTTGCTGGGTTCCCCTTTTTGATGCCCAGGCTCCTCTCCACGTTGGCAGGAGATGGTGCCTTCACATAATGCCACTCCAGCTCAGAAGAACTGGTCATGGGATGCAGGGGCAGAAGCACGAAGACACTTGTCAGGCTTTTTGCAACAGGGAGGGAACAGCCGTCAGCTGCTGCCAAGCTGGTATGGTGCAGTACAGCATGGATTTGGTTTTGTGGTGCTTTCCAGAGGGCAGTTAGCAGCCTGAGGAGATGTTAAATGGACTTGGATGAAAAGGAAAAGCCTGACGCATGAAAAGAACAGGGACGAGAAGAGGAAATGGAAGGGTGCAGGGATCCTTCAGACCATTTGTCAGCCTGGGAGCCATGGACTGCTTCCAAGAGGTCCAAGAGTGGTAGCTAAGAAATGCACATTAGTAGGCTTTATTTCGCTTTGCGGGAGTCTGCTGCACAGCTGGAAAATGTAATTAGGTCCTGGTGCTGTAAAAGGGGCTGCACACACGCTGCTCCAGGCTGAGATTAGCAGGGGAATCTGGGAACAGGTTAGGCACGGGCTACGCTCCAGTGGAAATGTGCTTGCTGTGAATCAAAGAGGAGAAGATTTGTTCCAGAAGCCACCTTCTCTTGACCCCAACCATTTTCCTGACATGTCCAAGGCAATCAGAATAGTTTGTTATAAACTTGGAACGTCTCATCTACGAGACCATCATGAGAGTGCTCAACCATTTCTACAGCCTGAGCATCAAGTTTACAGGATAAACTGGGAGATCTAATGAAGGAACAGACTTGGAGGAAGAGAATTGGATAGAGAGACTCCCATCTCCACAGGAGATGTTCTCCCCTGATATGGGAGTTAGAAACAGAGCTATAGAGTGTGTAAGCAAGGAAAGTCTCTTCCCAGTCAGTGAACTGCTGTGGAGAGACCCCAGGTTTGCCTTTCCTGTGTGTTCTGTGTGATGAGTTGCCACTGCTGGAGAATGCTCCTTCCCAGAACCAGGTGAAGGATTCAGAAAATTTTGTTTCCAACATTCTTCCTCCATCTAGCAAGTAAAAAGAGTACACAGAATATTGTCTTTTAGCAATAGGTCTCTAAATGGGAGATAATCATGTCACTACCATCAGTCATCCCTTCAAGCTGTAAAGACCTGTGTCTTTATTTATAGGTTCAAATTTCCCTAGACCTAAGTGGGCATAGTCAGTATTTGTGTCCATGTAAAAAAGTTCTTGCATTGTTGCTTTGTTGTTTTTTTTTGTTTGTTTGTTTGTTTGTTTTGGTTTTTAACCTGGAAAAAGTCCAACAAAAAACAATAGTAAGACTCCAAAGGTGGCAAAGTCAAGCACTCTGGTGCTAGAAGCTGCCAGAAAGCAGGCTGTTTACATCAGCTCAGTTTGATCTCCTACTTTGATATTTTTTTTTACAAGATCCTGCATATTTCAGCAGAAGGCCCCAACCTCATTCAGCATGGTGTTTGGAACTCGTTTTGAACCAGGCAGACCATGCCATAAAGCAAACACTTTTTCTTGTGGCTGAGGCACCGCAGGTATCCAGGAGACCTAAATCATATTCTTGGCTTTGCTACCACCTTTTGTTTGGTTTTGATTTGGGAGAGATAGCATCATAATGGAAGTGTACGTGGTGGCTGAATTATGGTGGTGGCTTGGCAGCATGAATTATGGCCTTCTCCACTGTAGCTTTTTTGGTCTGTACTTTGCAACCTTTGTGTTCTTGCATCCAAGCTTTTACATAGTACACAATGTCCTGGAGGACTGGGTAGATCCCTGGTCTTCTTTTAGTGTACTCTAACAGAGAGCAGCATCCTGGTGATGGCTGGCTTGTGCAGCTCATTGTGATCGTGCCTTTCTCCACTTGAGGGCGATGTGACCTGATTCAGTACAAACAAGAGGCAGTTCACTGTGAAATGATGATGACAAAATTTTGGCACCTAACTTTGGGTGTCCAAATGAGGTCTAGGCGTCTACACCACGGTGTAGCTGGTGGAGATTCAGGGGATACAGCCAGTGGAGTCTGGAGGGAAAGTCAGCTCTCTGCAGAAGAGGCAGGCATCAGCTGAGCTCTTGGACTGCTCCCTGTGGTTATTTGACTGTATTGGGTAGGGCCATGACTCCCTTCACACTGTAATGCCTTGGGTCTTTGAGATGGCCTCCAGTCTCCTCTATGGGCTCCAGCTGCTGCCCCAGAAAAGTCTCCCAAAGGTCCTTGCAGTATCTGCCAGTTGTGTACAGGTAAGCTGGATATCCTGAGGTGTGTTGAGTGGCACTGGATATCTAACTGAATAACAAAACCAAGGCCCAGATCTCTGCTCACAGTTAAGACAACTTGAACATTTAGCTCATGGGTGGACAGTGGCACTCAGTTGCTTTACATTTAAGGGTCTTGTTTTCAAGCTCAGCCTTGCCCAGGGTTCTTGATATTGTTGAAGAAGGAAAGATGTCCAACTGGGTGTGGAAATGCAGGACATTTTTCTCACACCTCTCAGTCAGACTGTAAGGAAGGCACTTTGAGGGTCAAGATCTCAGATCAAGAAGAAGCTGAATATATTGACTGAAAATACAGCTGATGCTCCACAGTTAGGCTGCATAGGCAGGATTTACTACAAAATATGTTGCAACAGGGCTTTTTAAAGTCATAAAACTTTGCTTTTTAGAGGCCCATGATACTCCTTTTGGCAAGAAACACATTTCAGGTTTCTGCAATCCAGCAATATACTTTCTTTTTATAGAGCAGCAAAGCTACCTTGCACTCCAGGAATATGGGAATGTGCAGGAACTGCTTGATCAAAGTTAGCTGATCTAAATGATCCACCTTAGTGATGTCTGTTTTATCTGTCAGGTTGATTAACATTTACCTTCTTGTTTGTTGAAGGAAAAGGGGAGAAATATTATAGGTGGAAACATTTCAATCCACTTAAAACTACATGAAACTTAATTAGTGTTATAATGGCAACTGAAGCAGACATTGCTAATTAGCAGCAGCTTAAAATACCCAGACAGCAAAGGTCTGTAATGAAATAAATAGATCACCATTGTGCCTAGCAGTAGGGAAAGTGTTGTAGGGCACCAGATATCTATGTCAGAAGCCGAGGAGCTCATGCTTCTTTCTGGACCACATTCAGTAGCTCCAGGTCTTTGTAGCTCCAGTTTCCTTCCTAAAGTCAATTTTCACATATAAAACTTGAATTTTTTGAAGCAGAAGGGTATATATGCTGCCCTACTGGGTATAAGTGTTGTTCTGATGTGCTGAGAGATGCACAGAAATTATAATCTTTTTGGGTCAGTGGGGACAGGAAAAGAACTAGTCCCAAGTATTGAAGCAGAGCCCAAAACTACATGTGCTTACCTCCTGGAAACTGGTTGAAGTTTAGACCTGTAATGAACAGTTGGGTCACAAAATACCTTTGTGGGTATCCTCAAATATCTCTTATCAAATTTCTTGGTTCTGGTCATCTTTTGAAGGGTGACCTAATAACACTTTGGTTGAGTGATGGTGGGCAAGGATTTGGTTTGCTTTAGGAAAAAAAAAGGAAACTGATGTGCTTTCTTAGCAATTCCTTTATGTTTAGTGGTTTAAGAAAATGGTTCTTGGATCATTTGTTTCATGTGTGCCTCAGTTCTCAGACAGACAAGTTATTTCTGTTCTCGTAGCCTTTGACATGGGACAAAAGGAATCACAGAAGGGAATTAGTAAAGGAAAAACAAATTCTGAAAGGGAGATTTCATACTGGCCTGTGGACCTCACTCCCACTAGGCTGCAGCGAGGCCAGGAGCTGAGCAGGGCTCATGACAACTGGAAAGTGTCTGTCCTTGCCTAGGTAATTGTACTGAGTCTGACAGAGGCAGCCCTTCCATATACACATTGTGGAGGTCCCCAGCTTTGGCTGTGGTCTTGCATTTTCTCCCAAGACATGAGGCACTAGTTCTGCTTACCTGCATCCCAGTGAAGCCAGAAAGCTTCATCCAGAAAGCCCTGGCACTGTGATGGCTGACCCTCCAACCATCTGCTGGTGACAGCAGGAGCCTTCTGGCTGCCTTGCTGTGGGAAGTACATGGTGCCATTCTTGGAAGAGGGACTTCTGCTGAGCAATCACACTGCAGAAGGCTGAATTTACTGGCTACATCTTAAAAGCTTCCACTGTAGTGGTGAAGGTGATGAGAATACATGTTCCTGCTGGACTGCTTGCTGCTGATTTGACATCGTGCCACGTGGGGGAGGTGTTGGAAATAGGCAAATACTACAGAATTACAGAAAAAAAAAAATTAAAAATCACTCTGAATTGAAAAGGAGGAGAACCAGGAAAGGAAATACCTCAGGCAAAGAATTACTACTTCTGTATCAAAGCCAGCAGCTCCTCACTTTAATATTTAACACCCGGGAGAGCTGAGGGGGAGGATGCTAAGAATGGGTGAAATTTTTCAAAGGCACCCATTTTCTAGTGATTCCTTGGGTGCATTTTTCTAGTGAATATCCAGTTTGATGAGAAATGTGACTTTTGGTCATCAGAAGCCTGTTTGCATAGCTGGCTGCAAACTGCTGGACATTTTCAACTGGAAAGCAAAGTGCAGAGTGTGGGTGGAAAAGGAGAGGACACCAAGCCCTACAACCAAAATCCATCACTCATTGCTGCTGCTTTTCTTACTAGAAGTCAAAGTAAAGTGTTTCGCTCTGGGTCAAAGGGATTGTTCAAGGTGTCAGGTGAAGAGAAGGCAAAGGGAAGCAATATTTGCTGGTTTTAGCTACCTAAAGGAGAGCTCTTGAGAAGTGCATGATGAAATAAGATTTAACAGGCACAAGCTACATCAGGGGAAATTCCTTTTGGACATAAGCAAAAACATCCTTCTCCTGAGAGCACTGAAGCTCTAGAAAAGAAGCCCAGAGATGGTGAGAAGTCACCATCTTTGGAGGTAACCAAATCTCAATGGAGCAAGGCCCTGAACAACTAGATATGACCTTGAACCTAGACCTGCTTTGATCAGAGCATTGAGCTAGAGAACTCCATGGGTCCCTGACAGCCCAAATAATTCTAAAACTGAGACAGACATGGAATTAACTGAGCAAAAAAAGTTCTCCCTTTCTCCCTCATTCCTCTCCCTCCAGCACAGTGGTGGTCAGCTGGTGGTCTCATCCTTTGCCACACTTTTTGCTTTCCATGTCTGGCCCACACAGGGTACTAACATCCATTTCAGCTGCTTTGCTTAATCAGTTAAGCTAGTTGGAAGTTATTTCAGTCCTCAGTGATGCTGTCTGCATCAGTGACAGTGAAATCAATTGCACTCCAACAAGAAGCACTATTATTGCATTGCCAGCACTTCTGGGCATGTCTTTTGATGATACAGGGATGGGGAAACAAATAAGACAAGGGCCAGACAAGGTACAGGTTAGGTCTACAAGATCATTCAGGGAAAGACAAGAAGAAGTTGTTATTGGGAATAAGGTTGAAGCTGTTTGTCTAAGTGGCATGGTACATGCACAGGGATCTGCTCCCTTAACCCATCCTGTTGGTAGGAAAGGTATATCCTGAGGTCCCAAGACTGGTTCCAGGCTATAGGAAGCCAATGTTATTATCCAAACCAGAACTGCAACAGTTCACATGGGAAGGAATTCCATCCAAGTCTTCTCAGAAAGGAACAATAGTTTTTTCATCTATTTGAAGGTAATGTGCAGGTGTCCAGGAGGTATGGTTTAGTTTTGGGGCAAGGAGGTGTGAGACCTTCCTCTTTTTGCAAACCTTTAGGATTTTGGAGCTCTTCATTTGCTCGGGGCTTGGATCCTGCATCACACGTGTGGTATCAGGGCAAGTGCATTAACAGTGCTTGTCACACATTTGGATTCCATGGGGCTCTGGGCCTGAGCCTGCTTGCTGTCATCAGTGGGAAAGTCCACAGGTTGACTTTGTTTGGCCTGAGGTCACCTCCCATCCCTGTAAGTACCTGGAGAGTTAGGAAAGGGCCAGAATGAAGTTAAACAAAACACTTGCTGGCATGTGTGTCCTTTTCTGCACTGGCAAAAGCCCAGTTTGAGTAGATCCAGAAGGCTTTTGTCCCAAATATTTACAATATGCTGCTAAAAGGAACTGCCGGGTGTGACCTGGAGGCCTTCTCTCCACCTCTTTGCCTGAGGGAGATCCAAAACAATGCAAGGGAGATGGAGTTCCTGCCAGGCTGGTCTCTGCCTTGGGAGAGGATGAAAGAAAATGAGCCACAGACAGCAGGGGTCCCTTATATTACTTAATCCAGCCTG
>NW_008608743.1:85752-106298 GCF_000691845.1 Merops nubicus | reverse complement strand
CAATCTAGTCCAGAGTCTCACCATCCTCCTATTGAAGAACGTCTTCCTAAGATCTAGTCTAAAGATGATGATCAAGAAGGTCTAATTTAGAAATTCTATTTTAATCTAAGTCATTATGATATCTCACAGTATGGGATACTAAACTGTATGGCATTTTTGTAGCTTATATTTTACTCCAGTTAAGAAAACTGAAATGAAAACCATTTAACATAGCAAATAGTGAATGAGAGCAGTTAAATAATCTCACTTCTCACTCCTTTCCCATAGTGAAGTGTGTTGTGGTTTGACTGTACCTAGAACTACATAACACAGATCTTCAGATATAGAAGAAGCTCCCCTTTTACAGGAGATAGGAAACACATGTACATATTTATACAGCTTTACCTCTATTCTTAGAAGTCATAATTCTATGCACGAGTAGGCATTTTCTGTTACAAGTAGTGAAAAAGGCTAATCAATTTACATTCTAATTAGTGAAAACAAAGATGCAGCTTTAAGAACCTATTCAGATTACCCTTCAAAAATACTTGCCTTCTTAAGGTGATGTCTATGATTATTATTATATTTGCAGCAGAGCTCCATGAAATGTCTCCATTTCCCTCTTCTGACATTTGAGTTAACAGCTTATAGAAAAGAAACAGAATACTAGATGCACATGGAAATACTAGTAGGTGCTAGGTTTTGCCCTTGGGAATATGTAGCTATTCCATACAGGTTCTTCATCTCAGAATTGTCATACAAAAAAAGAAAAAACATTAGAAAATTCACCTCAGAATCCTGAATGAACTGACACATGCAAATGCAGAAAAGTTAGGTTATTTGTCTTAGGCATGACAACATGCTAAGCCATCAGATTCTAGAAAACATTATTGGAAAAGAGCTCCAAAAAAACTAAGCCTATCCTTCTTCCAAAGTTCAAATATAATGGTGATAATTCCAGTATATCAGATGGATATTGGGTCACCTATTACAGTTCCTTTGCACAAATCACACTGCAACATTAAGTCCAGTGAATAAAAAAAAATCCGACCAAACAAAAAAAAATTCAATCATCGGTCATCTCTAATATTAGTCTAAAGCTCCATTTTTAAAGTGATGTTCTAGAGCATCTTAAAAACAATGGAAACAACTTATTTAAAAAATAAAAAAAAAAGATATAATCTCTAAATTTTATTAGAAAAAGGGTCTATCTGGATTTTAAATTTTTTTTTACTTTGATTGACAAATCTGTCAGGAGAAGTTTGGAAGAGTAAAGAATGTGAACCCACTGTTCTTACAATTCAGAATTTTTGTACAGAAATCCCATAGCTAAATACTTTCTATATAGGTCCATTTTTTTCAGTTGCTTGTGGAATAGAGTTGAGAAGACAAGAATAGTACTTCTTAAAACATCAAAAGGAGGGGGATGAGAGGGTCAAAAGGGCTGTCTTAAAGACACAGCACAAATTACTCACAGCAATACAGTAAGTGGGGTATTTGAGCAACACTCCTGGTACTTGCTTACAGACTGGGAGAACTGGCAAGGTCCTGACTACCCCCATTATGGAGTTGAGGTCTACTAGTTACTCCTCCATGGGCTTGTGATAAGAGCAGTGATAGCTTCCTATGCACATTCTTAACAGATAGTAAATATAAGTGAGCCTAGAGAGAGGTGATCAGAGCACTCCTAAATTTTTCGTAAGAAATCTGTCTCCTGAAGCAGTTGGTCAATATACAGCAACATGATTTGAATCCAGATCCTCTACTGTATATTAGAACTTGTAAGTGAAATTACAGTAGTCTTCTGTTAAACAAATCACATTTAATAGGGATTTTTGTCTACAAATCTACTCTTTTTAAACTTTTTACAGAGGTCCTCAAACAGAATGGTGAACACCATTATTTACAGTTGGGACAATAAGTAATATGGTGTATTTATCAAATTAATAATTTTTCAGAGGTGGAACTATAATAATGTTGCAAGCCAAAGGTTGTAAGGCACTAAGAAGTTTGCATCTAAGGGTGTCAGCCATGTTGTCGTCAGTAACTTAACCTCGGTGACAAAGTCTAGAACATCCGAGTCAAGAGAAGTCCAGCCTGGGACAAATCAGACTCCTTTTCGTGTTTTCCAGCCCTACAAACAGTTTTTTAGGTACTCTTTAATCACTGAAGGGAGTGTGGCAAGAAGGGAGAAAAGAAAAAGCATTACCAAGTTTTCCCTTTGTATTTTCACAGAAAATCAGCCACTGTTTAGATAAAAAGACCTGAACCTCTGCAGAATGGTGAATACCATGTATGGGGCAAGGGGTGTCGCTATGCAAGCTCTTCACTCATTCACCAATGCAATCCTATTGACTTCAGCTAAGGTGATTGCACTTGAAGCAAAAGGACTTTTCAAGTCATTCAGCAGTCACACAGCATGTGTTGGTATTTATGCTCAACTCCAGGAGGAATATTTTCCCTTGTTAGTGTAGCTGCACAGCATGAAACAAGCCTTTCTTGCACTTCTCTGAAGAGGTGCACCATGTTCAGCTTACATAAAGTAGGACTTCTTGTACTCTTGACTGTGTGTACCTCAACAGCCTTTCATGTCTAAGGTGTAAGTACTGTAAGAGTATTGTTGATCGAAAATGAAAGGATGCTCAGTTTAAAAATTAAAGTCTTTGTACTTATGTTAAAAAAAAAAAGAAAAAAAGGTTTTAAGGCACATCTGTTCCCAGTAACAGTAATAAATCTCAAAATTTGTTCTGCAGACACCCTCTCCCCACATTTTAAGACAGTACTGCAGCATCCAAGCTGATCTATCAGTTACACAGCTACTTACTGGTTACAGCTTTCAAAAGAACAATAAGGTGAAACTGCATGTACTACCAAAGATCAGGGAGCAGCTTAAAAGCTGGTGTGGTATCACAAGCAAGAAAAATAGTCACCCAAATCCACACTAGGAAATTAGTTTATTTTTTATTAAAAAATTATTTTCCCTCCTGTAAATGGACAGGATGTTGATAATTAATCCTTGACTAGGTATATGAACAACAACAACAACAACAAAAAGTTAACAAAAACATAAAAATGTGGAATAAGTCTAAAGTCAAATTACTCCTTTTTAAATGAAAGACAAGAAGAATGTGCTTTTGATACTGACAATCACAGAAAATATGAATACAACATAGTACATAGTGCTTTGGCCTATAATGGTTTTTAATCAATGTTTTTGTAAAATTTCAGATCTTAAATGATCTTTTAATTCATAAAGATGTCCTACAATGTCATCTCTACTACTCAGATGAGTGCCTCCGTCCTCCTGTTGTAAAATTTAGGATTTGTATGAGATTTTATGTAATATTAAAAATGTCATCATAACATTTCTTATCCTTCAGTATTGCTCTGCTCTTCTATTGTCCTAATCTGATTTAAAGGAAAGCCATATGATCATAGTATATTACAGGTTGGAAAGGACCTTAGGAAGTCTGTAGGTTAAAAACTTGCTCAAGGCACAGCCAGCTGTGGGATCAAGACAGGACGCTTAGGGCCTTATACAGCCTGGTCTTGAAAACCTCCAAGAATGGACACAGCAAAAACTCTCTGGGCACCTAGCTCCACTGCCTAACTATCCTAACAGTGAAAAATAAATTCTCTTCTCTTGTTTGACTTTATGTCTATAGGCTCTGATCCTCCCACAGTGAAGATCCTGACTCCATCTTGATAACCTTGCCATAGGTATGAATGTGCGGCTGTTAGGTACCCACCAAAGCCCTAGTGCCTAGGTCCAAAAGGACCCTAGTGCCTTTTGTACACAGCAGCTCTCCAGTGTGGCAGTTCCCAAGCTGTACCATGGCAAAGGACTCTTCCTTCCTAGACACTGGACTTTTGCATCTGTCCATGTTGAATTTTGTGACACTGCTGTTGGCCTATTCTTCCAGCCTGTCCAGGTGCTTCTGGATAGTAGCCCTACCCACTACCATATCAATGTTTGGCCCCAGTTTAGTGGTATCCGCAGACTTCATGAGTGTGTACTCCATCCACCACCTTCTCTATTCATTGGAGAAATGTTAAACAGAGCAGATTATAGTACAGACCCATTCAGTACTCTACCTCCAGGTAGGGTGCAACCCATTAACCACCACATTCTGAGCCAGATCATCCATTTTTTATATATCTGGTTGTCCACCTATCTAGTCTATAATATCCTAAGTCACATACAAGAATATTGCAGAAGACAGTATCAAAAGCCTTAGTGAAGTCAAGATAAATTACATTAATTGCTTTTCCCTCATTCAAGAAGCCAGTAATTTCAACTAGAAGGCAACCAGGTTGTTCAGGCTTTATCTGCTCTTGGCTATCTTAGCGTCAACACTTACATCCCTATATAGGCAAAATTTGTAAATTCCTACTCTGTAGCATCTCCCTACTTCCTTTGTATAGCTACTTAGCCACCCAAATATTCTAAAAAATCTAACCTGTTTGCTTGAGTATTAGGTTTGAACAGTTCTTGAACTTGAAGGAAGCTGCTCTTAGGGTCTGTCACCTTTCCCTAACTCCTTTGCCCTTCATTCAGAGGTGTCTCCCATGGACTCCCAGCTACCAAGTCCATGAATAAGCTAAAGTCTGTTCTGAAATCCAGGGTCTGCACTCTGCTACCCTTCTTTTTCTCAGGATCTTGGACTCCACTGTTTAATGGTCAACAGAGCCAAGGCTACCCTTGATTAACAGATCCCAAACAGGTTCTTTGTAGTTGGTGAATAAAACAAATGATGGCTAGCACAGGAGGTGCCAAGATCAAATAGACGCTCAAGCAGTATTCTTGGTCCCCTGCATGTTCCCTACCCTGTGAACCAGCCTGTGAACTGCCAAATACCTGACTGCAGGACATCCTTATCCAGCTTTAGGTCACGGCAGTCATCAGGCCCAGGCAAGGAGCAGACAGGAGCCACACATAGGATAGGTCCCTTCTCACAAGCCTATGAGCATGCCTGGATACCACCCATGGATGAGTCTCTTAGCTCATGATCATCAATCACTTCATCCTCACACCAAATCCACTTCATCAAAATACAGAAAGAGGCTGTACCACCATGACAGTGAGATGGGCTAAGAAGTTTGCAAGAGCATTCTTAGGAAATGTCACAGCTGACATGGCAAAGTCACTGGTTTAACTGCTCTGCACGTAGATGAGCTTGACAATATAAAACTTCATCCTTTCAAAATGGAATGTAAAGGAACAGCAGAATATGAACCATTCTATTTCTTGTGTTTGAACACTGCAGGGGGTGGAGAGAAACCCAGTGAAAGGTCACTACCTATCTAGTTATCTGTCAAAGTTTATAAAAAAACATGTAAAGCTTGCAGCTCTCTGCTTTTGCCAAATTCAGTGAAGTAATAAAAATAAGTAATTTAAGACTGCTGTCATGATCTTGATATCTTGCAGCCCAGGCTTCCCCTACTGCCCCCACCCTTTTGTTTCAAGTTGACTCTTGAAAACTACTTCCTTAGAGATGCACCTTCATGGGCTGTGCTTTTGAGGAGATATCCAAGTTTTGTTAACATTAACTAGCTACCAGCATTTCCCAAAACACCCACATTCCTCTTCCAAACACTACTCTGCTATTCTGAATGTTAATCCTCTGTATTTTCTCTCAAAGTAAGTAATTGCAAACCCACCACTGAAGTCCCAGTTTGCATGCTGATTTTGCAGATAGCCACCATGGACCTGTGTACAGCACAGATTTTTCTGTATTTTCTGGCTACCTCCATTCCTGTTAACAAAATAAACAACAGATATATGGTGCTCAGAGGATTCAAGGTCACAAAGAAGAACAGGATTTTTCCTCAGGAAAGGAAAGAATACTCAGTGCTAAAGGGGGACTAACTGGAAAAATATATTAAAAGTTTTGTGCTAGGGAATTATGTAGGCATAAGGGAAAATGCTTGGAGAAGGAAAGATTTGCAATATGAATTTCAATTGCTGACTTCTACCATGTGCATTACAGTTTTAGTTAACCAAAGAAATGAGAAGGCCTACAAAGCCATGCAAATACAAGGAAACAGCCTGAGCAGAAGTGAGTTTAAGTACTGAAGCCTAATTTCATACTGTAGTAGTTAAACTTTGCATAGCAACTTATCTGAAATTCAGCTATTTTACAACTGTGGTAAACAGTAAATGATAACTCTGCTGATAAATTCAATGCTTTATCATATTTTAAATGATAGGGATATGATCTAGCTTACATTAAATGTGTTAACAAACACTCTGGTATCTAGTCAGCTAAACAATAGCAAATACCAAGTATCACAGCAATCTGTCTTATAAAGGTTGGATTCTGCTGTGGATAAATACACACAAAACTCGCCTTTAAGCGGGAGCTGAAATGCAGAATAGTCTGCTATGAATAAAAAAAAAGAAAATAGTAAATTGAGAAAAACCTGCCCAAATATTAAAGGAACTCTCTACTGAGTGATCGTCAAAGCAGCAAAAAATCCATTACTGACAGTGTTTGCTGGGAATAAAGCTCTCCCAGCTCTGCGAAATACCTGAAGACAACTTCTTTGCAAGAAAGCACACAGACTTCCATAATCCCTCTGTGCTTCTGCTGCTGGAGGGTCCACACCAGGGAAACACGACTTTAAACAGCAGGACAGAGGCAGAGGAGTGAAAAGAAATTGAGACAACGAGCTTCTGTTTGGCCATTAATAGGTACAAAATCCTCAGAGAGGTAAATTGCTTGGATTTGTTCAGAAGACTTCTGCAGCCCCTGAGGACCTTCCTATCTGAAAAGAACAACACTTTTTATTACATTCCGAAGCAAAAGATTTGGGTCATTCCTGAGAGACCTGTTTGTTTGGGGGAAGCAAGTGAACTATTTATGGCTCCTCTGGTAAGAAAAAGAAAAACTTCTTTCCTGAAGGCTCTCTTTCTAGACTTAATAAATACTTTGAACTACTAAGCCATACAGTAGTCTTTCATGCAACTCAGAAATGAAAGAAAATATAATCATAGTCTGAACAACATAAGTTGGGGTTTTTTTTTATATTAACCTTTTTGTTATTTTAGTCTCATGAACAGCTTTTAGATAAAAGTTTTCTGGTTAGCCATACCTTTACTCTGTGCTTCAGTGTCAGTATGCAAAATACTTATGTAAGTGACCTTCAATGCAGTACTTGCCGGTAAAAAATAATAATTAAAGAAAATCTTTGCATGTTCTAAAAGCATTTACTGAAATTTTTACTTTGTGCTGTGAACACTGAGTGTATCAATCTGATTGCATTCATACAGTACCTACAAATAAAGATCAATTATCTCATTTCATCAAAAGCTGCACTTCATGGTCAGCCATCAATATTTTTATGGATATACTACAGTATTTCTTTGCTATGGTTACTGTCACACTAGAAGAAAAAAAAAAAATTACAGAAATGTGGATGGAATAATAATGGGTGTAGAAAAATAAGCAACTTCTGACCCAAATATCCTGGATAATTATTTCTATGTATTTAGGGTTACTTCTCCATGTCACCATATACCAACTTGAAAGAACTTATTTTATAGTCAGCCTTAATGCATATAATTTCTTGGGCTCATATCTATTTCTGGAACCAGAAGGACCAGGTCTTTGTATATACTGTCTAACATATCTAAAATTAAATCTCCTCTCTTTCCTGGCAATGCAACTTTCTGTTTGACAATATATTTGTACTTTATTTCTATTTTGAATTAACCAGTTGTAAAGCTGGTATGGACAACAGTATTTTCAGATGATGATCACAAAAGTAGCTGAGACAGTTTAGGACTTCCAGCTTTTTTGTTCATAATCTCTTCATTGGAAGTTTCTGATCTGGCAAGTCTGGTAGAACAAACCAGACACATGCTGTTGACTCATTTCAGAGTGGGGTTAGCCAGCCTATGGAAAGCTATTCAAGCGATCTAGTTGACGCTGCATGGATGCAGGTAAGGACCTGCACATACACTCTGCCATTTAGTTATGCAGGACTCTTCTCCCAGCATTTTCATCCTTTTTTTTACTTTCATCCCTTTTTTTTATTAATCTGTCCAAAGTTTCATTCATTTTCAAGCACAGAATCGCAAGCTGAAGTTCAATAATCTACCTACACATATAAAGAAGTAATTTAATTTCTTGTGAACATTCATATGAGACTGACACAAGGCAAGGAAGAAACACAGCCTGAATATTGAAGAAGCTCAGTTCCCAAAACCATGGCCTCTTACTTTCAGAAGTCTTTTTCTTTCATAGTGTTAAAGATCAGAAGTAAACTGAGGTTCTCATCTCACAGTAATATTAATACAAAAAACATACTGTGCTGGGTCTGGCTCAGATGGAGTTAATTTTCTTCATAGTATCCTGTGTGGTGCTGTGTTTGGGATTTGTGACTAAAACAGCATTCATAAGACATCAGCATTTTGGCTGTTGCTGAGCAGTGCTTGTAGCCCTTACCCATACACAAAATTCTCTGTCTCCAACAGGAGCCTTTAGGCTCATTGGCCAAAATGTCTTAGAATCCACCAAGACAACTAGTGTACTTGCATTAAACACCATAATATCTATAACAATCATTCTCCTTCAGATACCTCCGCGATTCATTCAGATAGAAAGCTGGTTGGTTACACTCTTGGTTCATTCTTCAAATGACAAGATGGTATTGACCTTCTTTTCACTAGAGCAGAAGCAAGGAAGAAGAAAACCTAAACAGATTACATATTAATTTTAGATTTCTTTCTCCAAAGTAGCAAAGATTAATCACCTTATTCTTTGTGCATTTCTGTTCTCATGAATAATTATGAACCTTTGAAATTGTGCTTCACTCATAACAAGAGAATGTATTAATTGCTCAAGTAGTTTTGAAAGTTTATCAAGTGATTAAGTATCTTACCCAAATTTATGCTATGTCCAAAGTCTCTTTTCAAGTTGTTTGAAACATCACAGCTTAACAGAAACAAGAGATTTACTTCTTTCCTTTTAAGATAACTTCATTACAAAAATTATTTGTGAGCAGGTCATTATTATCTGACCCGATGAATTCACAAATTTGATTAGCAAGATAAATTACACAGAAAGAAAGACTTCAGAAGTTTATAAATAAAATTTTAATTCCCACAAGAAAATGTTTCTTTTGAATTTAGCTAACAACTCTTACTCCTCTTCCTCCTACCCAATTCAATTAATTCAGCACTTTGCAGTGCATTATCATTTCCTTTCTTTTACTGAAGTTTTCAGAATCTTTGCTGTTTCTACTGTCTAACCCATACAATTTATCATTCTGGGCTTTTGGATTGTTGATTTTCTGGGCTGTCTGTGGGATGAAACAGAATAGGAGATACAACTATGAGCTGAAAGATAGCAACTGAAATACAAATAGTACTCTTAAAAGCTAGATTAAGAAAATTTTTCCAGAACAATTAGGCTGTTTAGAACATTTATCTCCATGAATAGACAATTCAGTGACTTAACTACTGCAAGGCAGTCTTGATTAAATTAAGCAACCGACTTCCTTTCTATGCCTATGGAATAAAAACTAAAGAGCGAGAACTGATAACAAAATACATTATTGTTCACATCTGTATGCCTTGTTTCACATTTACTCTGGCTAACAAGTACTTTAACTTACAAGTCCATAACTGTTTGGAAGTTATTATGAGGTAACGTTCCCATTTCAGGTTTTGTATGAGCACCAACATTTAGAGACAATGGAGTTTCTCATTTTCTGCAGTATATTCCTGTGTTCATATCACAGCAATCAGAGGAGAGAGGACATGACATGGCACAAGCAGAAGGTGGCACAACCAAAGCTTGTGTGATCTTGAAGTTAATAAATTTAACTAAATTGCATTTTTCACACACTTTAATATATCACACATCAAAATCAAAGGACTTGGGTAAAAAAAAAACATTCTTCTTCATTACACCTAAAGGAATTATTTGGTTTGGGTGGTTTGGGGTTTTTTTTTTTTCTTGGTTGTTGTTGGGGATTTTTTTCTGTAATTACATTGGTCAGCAACTCTGATGTGTAGCTCTTTTGGTGAGGTTTAGCTTAGTTTTAGGGAAACATTTTGTAGGATTGCTTAAGATAAGTATTTTATAGTTCAATTATCTACATACTCACTTTAATTTCATTTAATTGTATCACAATCTTCAGGGATTTTTTTTTTTTCAAATTATATGCAACTTTCTATTCTTAACTTTGAGCATTCTAGATTTCTGTTTAATACACAGTTCTAAAACTTACACAAATATATCTTCCCTGCACACTGTGCAGGAACTCCTGAAATAATGAATTATACCTCATATGACTAAATGAAAAGTAAAGGATGTCATTTTAATGACAACCCAGGGACCCTCTGTTACTTGCTCAAATACACAGACATCAGCTAAGTGTTGTTGTAAAGGCTCAGGCTGGATCTGAGGAAGGTGTCACTGGATACAGTTTTATGATTTTTGCTATAAAAAAGGTCAAACTAGAGAATCAGAAAGGTCAGTACCTAATTTGGATACTTATGAAGATGGGAACAATTTCTTTATTTCAGACACTTTTACCTGCACCTGCTGAAGAGAGTGGACTGGATGCAATAGGATAAAGAAAATTTCTACTTGGGTCATGATAGTACCATCAGTAGGTAAGTAGCAGTGAAGTCATTCTTAAGCAGAGATAATATGCATTAATTTGACATAATATTGGGAGACCCTGTTGCAAAACTGAAAAATAGTCACATGCAAACAAAAGCTCACCTTAGTCATACTTGGGGCTTTTTTTCCCATTAGATCATAAAAAGACTGACAGACTCTTGGGCCAAGACACATATAAACACTACAGCAGGTTCCTGAAAAGTGTAGAACTTAAAACAGGTGTGGGGTGAACATATGTCTATGAAACATTCAAACCATTTTCATTTCTGCAGAACACAGGCTTCTGAATTTTGTCTAAAATTTGCTGAAAAATACTGAAATAACTCAAACTTCTCTTGTTGAGTAATGGCTATGGTTCTGAAATCATTTTTCTTTTTAAGATGCAACTCAGCCTACCAAACACAAGACTGATCCCATATTTTATGTGTTTCTTTTTAATTTCAATTAATCCCATTCAGCTATTTCTGTCACCAAAGCAGAACATGTTATGTCCACTTAAATAATTTGCCTGCAGTTAAGCTTTTATTCAAAGGAAAGGAAGGAGATAGAGAATGGAAGTAATAAGCAAAAATACAAGTACTGCCAAGTGCAAGGTTGAAAAAGTCACATACTTAGACTTTGGGTGATGTCTCCAGCTGTCTAGAAATACTCTGCCTTTTAAAAAATTTTGGTTATCTAATTAATGGTCACTGGTCTCCTCAAATATAGGGAGCAGCACTAAAATGTCTTAGGAAGCTGTCACTTTGTATGACAGTTCCACACTCTCAGAGGAATCAGAATAATTCAGTGTTTTTCTACTCAAATATATCCAGGTGTACACATACAACCAGCTATAATAGATTAATTCAGAAATTATATAGCTAATACAATTGTTTTGTGTCCAGGTATTATCTTTTTTTCACAGGAAGTATTAAATTTCCTTGATTTATTTATATGAGATAGAGGAATTTTGATATATTTTTATTTTTAGATATAAATATGTATATATATGCGCATTTCCTAAGTCTTCACTCTCTGCTTTGATCTGAAGATAGAAAATACATGAGTAACAGTAAATACAGCAATGAAACCAATTAATTTAATTAAAAGTTTAAACAATACCAAACCAACAAGGATAATGAAATGTCCTTTCAAAAATTTTAAATACCTATTGAGGTATTAAATAAAGGCCACACTGGACCTGAGAAGGCATTGTAAGCCAGCAAGAAGACCACTGTTCAGAAGCAACACACTTTAATGGTTTATAATTCTTCCAAGATACAACTCTTCTGATGCACAATAATTTACCACGCAGATCTTGGTGCTTATTGATTTCTGGTTCAGTTTCAATGTACAGGAACATATTGATTACAACAGCCTTTGATTCTAAAATACTCTATTTTTTATATTAATTTACTTCCAATCACCACACAACAGAAGCCTAATAAAAGAAAAACTACAATTACAGCACAACACAGAAATAACTAGATTGCCTCAACAGCTGCAAGCTCCTCAAATTGTTACATATGCATCCTAGAAGTATCTCTTAGCAATGGAGTTGAATGAAAATCTAATTTGTCACTGTACAGCTGCTAAGGGGGTCCACCCACAAATTCCTACAAAAACCTACCGAAATACCAGACAAAAAGTAGTAAGCACAAAGACACAAAGTAAGACTTTTAGCAGGACTTTAACTGCCAGCTTATTTGAAGAGCTGCAAAGCAGAGAAATATCAAATGATGACTTGGTGTCTCTAACAAATGGTATGTGAGGGGGTTGTGTGATCCTCCAATAAAAAATATTAAGTACTTAGTATTTGGATATATTTTCTTGTAAAATTTATCTTAGCTATTATTTTAGCAAAAAAGAACTTGCATTCATTTTACAGAGAAAAATTAAATAAAATAAAGTAGAAGATACAGTATGAGCAGTGACTGGCCCAAATTTCAGAAGTTAAGGGACAGTTAGTATGAACTTGACAGCGTTCAGATTGACCGGATCAACTCAAGAAAAAAAGTCTATTTTTATTAAAACTACAAAAGCAATAAATGAATTATATGTAAGGGGAGAAACATGAGTTTGTTCACCAAACTTTAGCTATCAAAAAGTTTTGGTTTAGATAAAGCTAATCTAGCTGTTAGGACTCCCTGTGCAGCTGAGAGAAGACAGGCATCTCCAGAGTAAAACTCATCTCACCTCATCCAGGTGCTAACAACTAGCCAGTAGTTAACATGTGAAACCAGCTTTAAATTTTTAAAATTACTAATTAATGTCTTGTAGGACAGCAGTAGAGATTTTTTAAATATTGATTTTAAAGATCATGAAATCTTGTTCGCAAAATTTAATTTCCTGGTAGGTGCACCTAGACACATATGGAACCAACACAAAATAAATGCTACTACATCAGAAGACTAAGTCATTCAGTGAGGCATTTCAGGAACAGTCAATACGTGTTGCACTGTGCCTGCCATAATCCTATATTGCACATCAAAGCAGGGAGGTAAAGCACTGTCATTATTGTTGTCTGGATTGTGATAGGGAGTGGGGCTGAGTTAAAAAAATATATATGTCATCTTTATAGAAAGAGAAGTAAGTTTCCATCTCTTTGTTGTGGTAACAAGGGATTTGTTATGCAGTTCAGCAAGAAAATAAAATTTATCTCTAGTGTTAGGAAAGAGAAATTAGAACCAGAATATTTTACCTTTTTTTTTTTTTTCCTCCTTAACTAGAGGCAAGTTGTTGACTCAAACCCCAGGGGCTAGGAGCAACTTCAAACATTACTTACATAACTAAAGACAGTCTGACGCAGAGACATTCGGAAAATATAAAGGTGTATATATATATAAACACCTTATAATGTGTTTTGACTACTGAGCAATAATGTAGTATAACGATTATGAGTCAAATTACTGTTTGTTGATGTACTGTTACTATGTCCAGGGCACATTATTTAGAGCAATTATGCTAATTTTTACTTTGAAATTTGTCTAGTCATGCCATTCACTTCATTAATCACTTTCAGGATTTTCAAGTATGATTGCATTCAATTTTTTTAAGTTTGGTTGCTGTGATAGCCACATTCAAATAAACTGAATGACAGGAATGTTTTCCTAAAATATTGGCTTTAAAGACAATTTTAGGAGGACTGGGAAAACAAATTTTCAATGTGCAAAATAATCAGCTTTGCAAAAAAATAATTGTCAGTTATGATTTCAGCTAATATGTCATTTCATCTTTGAAAAGTCATGGAGATCAGGGGACATCCTGGAAGACTGGAAGAAGACTAATATCATTCCCATCTACATTAAGGTCTTAAAAGTGGATCCAGCAAATGATAGGCCCAGTCTTACTTCAATCCCTGGGAGGATTATGGAACAAAATCTCCCAGGGACTATCACAAGTCAAATGAAACATGGGATTGGGAAAAACCAGCAGGGATTCAACAAGAGTAAATCATGCTTGACCAAACCAATCACCTTCCACAACAAAGTAACCTTCTCAGTTGATGTGGGGCAAGCAGGGGATATTACCTACCTTGATTTCTCCAAGATTTTCCATATGGTTTCCCACAGCCTCCTCCTAGACAAATTTATGCAATGCTGTCCAGACAAGTGGCTGTGTGGTAGATGTTAAACTGGCTGACAGGTTGCGCCCGGAGGGTAATGATATATAACTCATTTTCAGACAGGCAACCTGTCATAAGTGGGTTTCCTTGGGGATCAGTATTGAGCCCAAAGCTGTTCATTATTGTTGTAAGTGATCTGGATGATAAGATCAAGTATACCCTGACGACCTTTGCTGATGATACCAAACCATCTTGCACCTGGGAAAACATAATCCAGGAGTGTAACACAGGCAAACAATAGGCAACACAGATCTACCTGTCTGGAGAGCAGCTTTGTGGAAAGGGACCTGGGTGTCCAGCAGAAAGCAAGCTCAATATGAGTGAGCAGTATGCTGCTGCAGCAGCAAAGAAAGCCAACAGGATGTTGGGTTGCATCAACAAGGACACCACCACCAGAGATAAAGAGGTCATTATCCCTCTCTACTCTGCACTTGTCAGTCCACTACTGGAATACTGTCTTCCATTTTGGTCCCAGCTATACTAAAAAAATGTGAACAGGATGGAGAGGGTCCAGAGAAGTGCAACGATGGTGATCAGAGGACTGGGAACCTGCCAGCAGAGGAAAGCCTGAGAGAGCTGGGTTTATTCAGCCTTGAGAAAAGGTGGCTTAGGGGAGACCTCATGACCATGTCCCAGTATTTAAAGGGTGTCTACAAAGAAGATCAAGACTCCTTTTTTACAAGGAATCACATGAAAGAGACAAGGGACAATGGGTACAAGTTCCTCCTGAGGAGATTCTGATTGGACCCAAGAGGAAAAATTTTTCACAATTGGAACAATCATCCATTGGAGTAATGTCAGCAAGGAAATGGTGGATACACCCACACTGGACACTTAAGATTCATTTGGCATCCCAGGAGTCAGACTTGCTCTCTGTGATGGTGCTAGGCTTACAAAAACTGTAAGGCCCTGTTCAGGCAGGAAATAACTACTTACAGGCATCACCCAATCTAGACGGGGTAAAAGGAGGCTGATCCATGACTTTGCTGAAAGAGAGAGAAGATAAGCAAAAAGAAAAGTAGCCAGAAATAAACAACTGTCAGTTTCTAGCCATGACATCAAGGGAAAAGGGAAATAACTGTTCCCATTCTCTCCTGCCTTGCCTCACCCCATCCTGAAGGACATGGATGAAAACACAAGAGGGAATTTTCCAGGTCCAATTCTGTCATGTATTTCTGACGTATCTTTCTCATTCCCCACCCATTCACAAGGCTGCTTCCTAATTCAAGTAATTCTTTTTTGAAGCCAGATTTCCTTTCTCCCCAGGGTTCATCTACCCTCTTTTGATCCAGTCTCAGTTGCCCTAGGCCTATAACTTAGTTTTTGACCACAAACTGAAGAAAAATCATCCCAGTACCCATCTGTAACACATTTTTCCAGCCAGTCCTGCCTCCCCTTTACTACTGTTCCTAACACTTAGCCCTAGTCAGGTACATTTTAGATAAGCATTTCACTACATACTCGCATACATGGCCATAACACATCCTGCTGCTACACAGAGGCGACCGAAGACCACAGGACTGATTTCTCCATTTTTGTCATGTTTTCCACTGACAAATTTCTTGCCTTCCACAGATCTTCACACCAATGTAGCTTATGGCCTCTGAACTGCAGTCAGGCAGTTTTTCTCTGGGCTCCAGTTTTGTGTGCTACTATGTGGTTCTGCTGCAGGACAGCATTTGGACTGAAGTGTGTGAGATTTTACAGAGGGATCTGTACAGGCTGGATTGATGGCCCCAAGCCAACAGTATGAGGTTGAGCACCACAAAATGCCAGGCACTGAACTTGGGTCATAACCCCATGTAATGCTCCAGACTTGGTCAAGTGTAGCTGGAAAGCTGTCAGAGGGAAAAAGACCTGGGGTTGTTGGTCAGCAGCCAACTGAATATGAGCCAGAAGTGTGCCCACATGTCCAAGACCAATAGCATCCCAACTTGTATCTATTCTTGTATCCAACTAGAAATAGTATGACCAGCAGGATTAGGGAAGTGATCATCCCCATGTATTTAGCACTGACGAGGCCACACCTCAAATACTGTGTTCAGTTGTGGGCTCCTCTCTACAAGAAGGACATTGAAGTGGTAGAGTGTGTTCAAAGAAGGACAACAAAGCTGGTGAGGGGTCTAGAAAACAACTCTTATGAGGAGCAGCTGAAAGAACTGGGCTTGTTTAGCCTGGAGAAAAGGAGGCTGAAGGGACATGGCATCGCTTTCTACAGCCACCTGAAAGGAGGCTGTAGTGAGGTGGGGGTTGGTCTGTTCTCCCATGTAGGAAGCCATGGGACAAGAGGAAATAACCTTAAGTTACACCAGAGGAGGTTTAGAACAGATATTAGGAAAACATTCTTCCCCAAAAGGGTGGTGAAGTGCAGGGAAGTGGTGGAGTCACCACCCCTGAAGGTATTGAAAAGAAATGCAGATGGGGCACTTAGGTTCATGGTGTAGTGGTGACCTGGCAGTGCTGGGTTAGCACTTGGACTTGATGATCTTGAAGGTCTTGCCCAACCAGAAGGATTGTATGATTCTGTTTGAAGCTAGACTATATCTGACATTCAAGAGGCGCTCAGGATGGTGAGGAACTAGCACAGAAACCAAGGAATCGCTGTTCAGAGATATCAGTTAAACCCACTGCAGACCATGTACACACCATGGTAATTTGAAATCGAACTTTTGAAACGTTTGCACATGAAGAAATAAATGACTGTACCCGGCACAAGATCCTGTGCCAAGAAATTCAATCCATACAGTTGAAGTCTGACAGAATTGCAAGCTTGTTAAACAGGGACATAAACCAGGAAACTTCAGATGTTCTTATTTCAAGGTAGGACATGGGTAAAAGGGGGAAAGGAAAGAGGCAGTGTCAGCCCTGCCTGTGGTATACACAGCTTTATTTTCAGTGTCTACTAACTGTGAACTTAGAATGAAATATCATTGTATAAAATACAATGACAGTCTGTGAAAAAGGCACAATGTTTCAGGCTTCCCTAGTGCTTTAAACTAGTCTGACTCTTTTCTGAGCCCATGGGAATCTTTGTAGTGTGTGTCTGCTTCAGCAGGGGAGGCAGTAAGTTACTCTGGTTGCTCCAGTTTCAAATAGCATTGGATGTTCTGCAGAGAAAGACAGTGGTTTGAGTCTCCTCAGGTGGAGGAAAGTAAGCCCAGACCTCACACATTTAGAGGGAGTGTCCTAACAACAAAGCTGGACGTGATGTACCTTTAAAGCATGCCTCCTGCTCCGGTTCACATTCCAGGAAAGAAATTAATTTTCTGTGATGGGAAAGGCCTTGCTACAACATGCCAGACACCAAACAACAGACATCCAACCCAAGTTCTGTGGGACAACCACACAAATTCTTTTACCCCCTCTTTCATCCTTAGATTCTTCACCAGTTTAGTCCAGCTGCCTCCTTTTTAGTGTGATAATCATTCTGGTAGCTAACAATATATTTTGGGTTACATTCTTCTAACAAGAAGCTAAAATTACAGGCATTGTGTGTATTCTTGAGTCTTACCAACTGCCATGTTCACCAGTGAAATCAGGACTGAAACAGGTTTACTTAGCAATTGCCTGAAGACTGTATTCATCCACCTGTATCACACCACCATGCCTGTGCCAAGAGGCAGGCTCCAAGCATCAGACATACCTACCCATTAAGTAATACTGGGCTCAAAGACTTAGCAGAAATTATATATACATTTTATTATACAATTATATATACATCATTGTAATTATTGTAATTGTAATTATTTACAATTATATATACATCAATAAATTTGCTCAAAAAGAGCCTATTATAATCGTAGTACTTTTCAAAGAAAAAGAAGTAAGCATTTTAAAGACCTGCTGTAAGATATTCCTATGAAATGTAGCTCCTATTTATAGGACAGATATTCTGTTGCTTGAAAACTGTTCCACCTTTACCCTGGCTATATTCCATTTGAAAATTAAAAAGTATTTTTTATCCTACCCAGTAGATCAGATAAACTTTCTAACTATTTATTTGACCTTATTTTCTTAGACTAGCCTTGAAGTTACATTTTCCTTTTTTTGCAGTATTATTATGTAGTGAATATCAAGTCATCCAACACTGCATTAATGTATTCCAATATACCGTTACAATCCCTTTGGATTAATTAAAAAAGAAATATGAACTTTTCATTGTAAGGGAGTTCTTCACAACCTTGGCTTTATAAAAAAGACTGATAAAATTGTTAATCCATTAACTTTACAATTCTTTCATAAAGTTAAATACAACTGTGTCAAGATGGGACTTTTTTTCTACAGAATCCATATTAAGATATCAGCCTGCAAGGAAACAACAACGCAAACACCAGGGACTTTACTACATACCACATAATCAGGAAAAGGAAGTCGATGAGGCCTTCTACAGACAGCTGAAAGTGGCCTCATGATCACAGGCCTGGTTCTCATGGGGGACTTCAACCACCTTGATATTTGCTGGAAAGGCAGCACAGCTAGGCACACACAGTCCAGGAGGCTCTTTCAGAGCATTGATGATAACTTTCTGACACAGGTGGTGCAGGGGTCAATGAGGATAGGTGTGCTGCTGGACCTTGTACTAACAAACAAAAAGAGACTGATTTGGGATGGGAAAATTGTGGGCAGCCTTGGCAGCAGTGATCATGAGACGGTGGAGTTCAGTATCCTGCATGGAAGAAGCAGGGCAATAAGTCAGCTTTCAGCCCTGGACTTCAGAACTAACTTTGGCCTCTTCAAAGGCCTAGTTGGAGGAATCACACAGGTTAGGATTCTAGAAGGTAGTGAGGCCCAAAAGAGCTGGTTAATATTCAAGCACCACTTCCTCCAAGATCAAAATCAGTGCATCCCTATAAATAAGAAATCAAGCAAAGAAGATGTGCGTGGATGAGCAAGGAGCTTCTGAAAAAAATTCAGATGGAAGAAGGAAATTTACAGTATGTAGAAAAAGGGTCTGGTCACTTGGGAAGAAGATAGGAACATTGTGAGAGCATTCAGGGATGCAATGAGGAAGGCCAAGACCCACCTGGAATTAAAGCTGCCAAGGGATGTCAAGGATGAGAAGGGCCTCTTCAAGTACATCAGTAGCAAAAGAAAGATCAGGGAAAATGTGGGCCCACAACTGAATGCAGTGGGTGCCCTAGTAAGGGAGGAAACAGAGAAAGAGCAGTTACTGAATGCCGCCTTCTCTTCAGTGCTAAGGCTGGACCTCAGGAGTTCCAGACCCTGGAGAAAGAAAGACTTTCCATTTGTTAAAGAGAACTTGGTTAGAGATCATTTAGGCAACCTGGCCACCCATAAATCCATGGGCCCCAATGGGATGCACCCACAAGTACTGAGGGAGCTGGCTGATGTTATTGCTAAGCTACTCCATCATATTTGAAAGGTAATTGAGAACAGGAGAGGTGCCTGAGGACTGGAGAAAAGCCAATGACACTCCAGCTTTCCAAAAGGGCAAGAAGGAGGACCCAGGAAACTATAGACCAGTCAGTGTCACCTCCACCCATGGAAAGGTGACGGAACAGCTCCTTCTGGGTGTCACCTCTAAGCATGTGGAGAAAAAGAGTTATCAGGAGTGGTCAGCATGGATTCAGCAAGGGGAAATCTTGCTTGACCAAACTGATAGCCTTCTACAATGGCATGACTGGCTGGGTAGAAGAGGGGAGAGCAGTGGATGTTGTCTACCTTGACTTCAGCAAGGTTTTCAATACTGTCTCACATAACACGCTTGTAGGTAAGCTCCGGAATCATGGGTTAGATAATTTGACACTGAAATGGATTGAGAATTGCCTGAACGACAGAGCTTAGGGGGTTGTGACCAGTGGCACAGAGTCTAGTTGGAGGCCTGTAGCTTGTAGTGCTCCCTAGGGGTCAGGGCTGGGTCCAGTCTTTTTTAAGATATTCATCAATGACCTAGATGAAGGGACAGAGTGTACCCTCAGCAAGTTTGCTGTCGATTCAAAACTAGGAGTGGCTGAGACACCAACAGACCACGCTACCATTCAGTGAGACCTGGACAGGCTGGAGAGTTGTGCTGAGGGTAACTTAACATAGTTCAACAAGGGCAAGTACAGATTCCCACATCTAGGGAGGAATAACCCCATGCACCAATGTGAAGGACCAATGTGAAGGACCGAGCCATGAATGTTTGTCTCAAAGATAGCCTTGGATGGAGGACTGCACGTGTGGAAGAACTGTGTGAGCTGAACAGAACATATCTGGGCATGCACCACGCTGAGAGGAGCCAACCACGTGTGTGTGAGTCACGGGCTGTTCCAGAGGACTCCCCGGGCCCACCACCGGCCTGCCCCCCACGCCTCGCCCGGCCA
>NW_008608743.1:22402-84101 GCF_000691845.1 Merops nubicus | reverse complement strand
GGCAGCCCCTCGCCCTGAAGCCCTGCAGGCGCACTTCACCTAAAGGAGCCTGTGCCAACCTGGAGGAGTGATGTTAGTACCCAGCCAGGACACTATTTAAGCCAGTGCAGACACTGCCTCGGTCTCTTTTCCCCTCTCTCCTCTTTCCTGTCTCTTTTTCTTGATCTGCCCAATAGAGCTTTTTCCTTCTCCTGCGCCTGCTCACGGATCTCTGGCCTGCTCACCACCTCGATCCTGCGCCACTGCCCATCACCGAAGCTGAGACAGCTCCAGCACGACAACTGCGCGCTGCGGGCCCATGGTGGTAACTGCTCTGGCGACTCTCTACCAACCGCTTGCTTGATTTCTGCCTTTTATTTTCACTCTGTCCTATCGCTACTCTTTTCTAACAGTTTTCTCGTTTTGTAATAAAAACTGTATTGGGTATACGGCATTTGACCTCACTTGTGTCTTAATCTCGCCTCTTGGGACCATCCCCCGACATCGGATCGGGACAACCAATACAGGTTAGGGGTTGACTTGCTAGAAACCAGCTTTACAGAGAAGAACCCAGAAGTCCCAGTGCACAAAGGGTTAACCATGAGCCAGCAGTGCGCTCTTGTAGCCAAGAAGGCCAATGGTATCTCATGGTGCATTACAAAGAGTGTGACCAGTAGGTTAAGGGAGCTTCTCCTCCACTTCTGCCCTGGTGAGGCCACAGCTGGAGTACTATGTCCAATTCTGCGCTCCCCAGTTCAAGAGAGACAGGGAACTACCAGAGAGAGTCCTTTTTCTGAATCAAGCATTTTCCAAGAAAAATGGACCTTGTTTTAGAGAAATGACACTGGCATTACTAAATATACCAAACAAATAAATTTCACATGCAGTCTACCATCACAGAAGATGTTCAGAACAGAATCAAAGAGGTGATAGATGTGATCCTTGTAAAAATGGAATATCACTAAAAGCACAGAACCTTTTTTTTGTTCCTTTGTTCAGTGACCAGATCTGAAAGATCTGTAGTCACAATATATTGCCCCTATTAATTTTTCCATTGAATACTATACTATTTGAATATAATTTAAAAAAAAAAAATACAGATCTTCTAAATACAGATGTTACTGGGGAAAGGGGCAAAGCACAGAAATTCTCTTTGCCTTTTCAACTTAAAACATCCATTTCATAGAACTTCTGGAAGAAAACCGTTATTTTACACGTGCAGTTGGTAGCTCAACTTGTATGGTGTATATACACGTGGGCCCAACAGAAAGAAATAAGCAGCAGCACACAACTCCAAAACACAATATAAGGTCAAGAATAATATATTATATTATACTTTAGTTTATTTATAATCTGCACCTAGACTTTATTTCAGCACAAACGAGAAGTCAAAGACCCATTCTTCATTTTGTATTCAACATCCTGAAAATTATTCTTGACCTGCTGGACTCATATCAGAAAAAATGTTAGCAAATTGAGCAATGTTCCAGAAGATATTTGACTGAGTTATTCATATTATGTCTCCTTAACAATATTACACTGAGCAATAGAAGATTGAATCTTAATGCATATGTGTAATAAGATTGAAATGCTGCTCATATGCCAAGTCAGGTCTTGATTTGCTTGATCTTATTGCTTATGAATACTATCTTAGCATCATGATTATATAATCACCATAGAAAAGTTGTAGTTGCATTACATATAAATATTAAAAATTATAAGGTTGCAGTCAAACATTATAATACTGCAAAAAAGACACAGATAGAACTACCTGTGTAATAGGCTACATGTTGGAACTATCCCACCCTTTTTAGTAAAGGATCAGTGGTCACTATTGTGCATTTAAACAAAAAAGAAAAAAAAAAAAAAAACAAGTTAAAAGTTTAGACAAGGAAGTTAAGAGTTCAACTGATATTTCAAAGTTGTCATCCGGACATGCTGATGAATATGACTGGGTGAATTTGTGTGAAAATGTAACAGCCACGGCTCCAATCAAGGGCACACATCCTAATTAACTACAGTACATCAGGGAGACGAAATTAAGAGGTACATTGTGCCCAACTGTTCAGAAGATTACATGAGGTTCAGAATGGACTTCCACCATTCATACAATTACCAAGAACAACCACCAATTCCTGTGCCAAGGGGAATGTAGAAACTGCTTGGTTCAGTTAATCAGTTCTCTGAAGAGCAGATGCCCAGAAAGCATTACAACCTCTGATAGCGATACCAGAGCTCAGTAACCTGGGAAACTCTGAGGTACAAAGATGTAACATAGGAACACACAGAAAAAAAATGGTTGTTAAGCTTAAAATGAGTTCCAGGGAGAACCTAGCTGTTTATGCAAAATATTGGTATTGAAATATGTCAATCCGTACCAGCAATTTTTCACTTAATAAGACAAGGTCTGTTGAGGGGAAGGGGACAAATTCAAGGAAAAATGGAAGGGAAAAGAAAGATGATTTGGTAGAAGAGGTTTAAGTGAAACTATAAAAGAAGCTTGTAGGAAGTCTGCATAGGAGGAAAGATTCTTCAGAGTGAACACTCTAGAAGCTAGGTCAGTGTCACCGCTTGAGTCCAACAGATCTCTTCCTGAATTGCCTCAGGAAAGTGGCTCAGGTACCAAAAAAAAAAAAAAAAAAGAGAGAAGAGAGGTGCTTTTATCTGCAGAACAAGTTCAATGCACTCTCATGTCTCTTGCCTCTTCAGAATTCGTCACTTGTGGATCCCCAATCGTCCAGCCCTACGCAAGGTAGAAATTCTCAGGAAGTTTTAAGGTTATGACTTCACCACAGAGAGGCTCCATGACTGCTTTTCAATGTAAACATTTTAAGGACATTCAGAAGAGTTTAGAGAATGACAGCTTACATAAGTCTAAGAAGAACATGCAAACCAAAAATCAGATAGTGGAGGCATCTTTTTGTCATATGTAACTAGAAATGGACATTACAAAAATTAAATAAGCAGGTTGCTGAGCATGTAGGACAAGAACTAAAGACAAAACTACACGTGTCTAGTTAAAAACCATTAAAAAATTAAAATTTGCTAAAATATTTGATGCCTTGGTTGCTGAGCATGTAGGACAAGAACTAAAGACAAAACTACACGTGTCTAGTTAAAAACCATTAAATTAAAATTTGCTAAAATATCTGATGCCTTGGATTTTAGTATTTTTTAGAATTTGCAAATCTGGAATTTGCACATTCAAAAGCAAAAACCTCAGCAACCTCCGTGTCTTCAACATCAGGCTGCCAAGGAAACCTGTCTGTCATTCTTGATTTGAGGATGAAGACCCATTTAGACAAAACAGTTAAAATTAGAGTTCTGCTCCTGAACTGCCACAGCCAACACTCAAACATTTTAATATGATGTGAAATCAGTCATCCACAGTTTCAGGTCAGTTGTAGAAAGTAAGCAGAAGATTAAGCAGAATTCAGGCCTCACTGATAACAGAGCATCAGCCCTCAGATTCCAACCATCTGGCATGTCAGCTTGTACCACCTCTTCTAAATCAGCCCAAGATACGTTCCTTTCACTGTTTGAACACAAATATGAGTATACAGCAACTCAGCTTTCAAGCTGAGTTTTTTCTGAAAGCTCCTCCTGTAGAACCTGTCTCCCACTTTAGGTTTCCGCCTAGCCCTGGTCAGAGGCAGCCACACACGAAATTCTTGCAGCCACAATTCCATTAGCAGACATAAAATTCATAGGTATTGACTTGGAGCCTGCACTACATTGAGCACTAAAATCCTTGTTGGAGTCTTTCTCAGAGTACATTTTGACCCAGTTTCCCTTTCCACATAAAATAGGATATGGAAGATGACTGGCATGTGATAGGCCCTCATTCTGACATGAGATTTGTATATGGCCAAGACATGCAGTCAGGTCCTGGGTCCCACATTTTAGTCATATCTGTAAAGCAGCCAGATTGTTCTTTCAATGAAACAAAAATATAAAATTACTTTAAAAGTTAAAGAAGAAGCATGCAAAACTTGACTCAAACTCCAATCTGTGAGAATGATAGTTTTTTTATTCTTGATACATCACCAAAGCTTCCATTGGATATGGATTAATGGTATAAAACAAGCCACATTTAATTTTGTTTTTTTTTAATAGTTAACAACTATGAGAAAATACATGCTATAAATATTCAGTATTTTTTGCTTTTAAAAAATAAAATATTTTAAATGTAGCCAATTTTATTTTAATTGAAATAAATGTTGATATTTCTTATCTTAGTACAGCTTTGCAAAGATAGGAAAATTCAATCTTTTTTCTCTAATGAGTTTTATTGGTCATGCTAGCAAACATTACTTAACCAAGAAATTGATCTTCTTCAGTGGAATTAGGTCAGACACTCCCAGAGTATTTAATTTTCTGCCCCTATTGATATACAGCTATGGAGTTTTTAAAAACACACACACTGTGTTTGTACACTGTGTAAGCAAGACAGATACAATAAATACTGGCCCTTCTCCAATATTTTTCCAAGTAAAAAAAAGGGGAAGACTTTTTTGGTCTGTTTTTATTGGGTAACCTTACTAGTTCTTTATGGTCTTAGAAACTAGCTCTTCCCCACGTTGTTCCAAATGAAGGTCATGCACATGGGTGACCAGAACTATAAATAATAGCCCAATGTAGCTTTACTGCTATCTACCCTATGCACTGATACTGGTAATTGCCATTACAGACTGAAGTATTACTATATAAGCCAAAAAAATTGAAAGACTACGTATTTCATTTATCCATCAGAAGTTATGTGATATTTGAGTGTGTGACTAATAAGTAGCTAAATAACAGATTAATGAGTTGGGTGTCTAGTCCAAAAAAGGACTAATAAAGGTCATGGGAAGATCCCTGCATACTCAGTGCTGAGATTGTGCAGATCAAGAAGTATCAGGTAGCATCTTAAAGGATTCATAACATGGACTGAATACAGTGTTGTTAATGACTGCAGCTTGCACATATAGGCAAAAACGATTTTCAAGGTGCTTGACATACAACGCAATAAGAAATAAGGAATTGTTAAATGTATATAAAAGGGCATTCTGGCTAACTCGTATGCTGCTAGACACATTTCTGTGCTGTCTGATCATCCCTACACTTGCCACATTATGCTTGCCAAAATAAGGAATATTAATGACAGATATAATATTGAGCTGATGTAGTGGTAAAGAAACAAAGCAAAGCACCAGTGGGGCATTGCAGTTACTGTTGACTGGTAGGCAAGGAGAATGTAACAGCAGCTTGGGTCCCTGCAGCCCCAGTACTAGCACACCTCTGAAGAAAAAGAGTGATCAGTACTTCTTCCTACTAGAAATACGTTATCTTATTTATCTAGGCTCATAATTCCCTTCATAGAGCTTCAGTATACTCATGACTTACATTTATCCTGGGATTGCTTAATATATTCAAAGCTCCTACAGACACTTTCAAAGTCCCAAAACTGCATCAAAAATTTTTGTTAATTCCTAAATGCCTGAATCTGCACTATAAGATGCTTCTCATTTGTGTTTTGTCGACTTTGGGGCAGTGATTGTCTTTTATATTTGGACCTCGAGTCAACATAAACATGCCAAAAAGCCAAGAAAAAAAGAAAATAACCCATCACGGTAGCTGTCTAGAAATGAGAAAAGAAGGTAAACAGTAATTTTTTTTTTTTAAAGACAATCATAGCTGACTAACAAAACTGTCTCAGAATGGTTTTATATATCCATGTGTTTATATATCCACGTGTTATGGGAAGAGTCTTAAAGTACTTGAACTACAAATTAGACACAGTCAATGCACTTATAAACTCACAAAGGTTATCTACTTGCGTTCAAAAGGCTGCCTCTGAAAAGGAACTTAAAAAACGTTATTATTCCAAGCCAGATTTGAATCATCTGTTCAAAGGGAAATCTAATTTGTATTCCACTACGTCACTGTGTGAATCATTTGTGATAAGGAAAAAGTTTCAGCTATTTATGTTTGATGCTAAATCTCAATGACCAGTTCTGGAAAGTACAGGAACCACAGAACCCAACAGGCTGACTGTATCTGAAATTCCTTCTGTTGTGTTTTTTTCCTATGCACACAGACTCAGAAGAGGTGAAAAAAAAGGCATCCTTCTCAAAACTACAACCTAAAATTAACTGGAACACGTTTTCCCCTTGAAAAATTAAAAATAATGTGATGCAGAATGGCATTACTCACTTTGAGGTTTTATTACTATTTAAGTTTAAGATCAAAGACAGAACTTAGCTAATATTGATTATAATATTGATTGTGGTGTTCAGACAAAAGTTCTCTAACTGGTATGTGTTTTATTGAACCAGCAAAGTAATCTTTCTTTTTCGTTTTTATGCAGGGTTTTTATGTGATATGAATAGCTGAGAGGTCATAAGTATAAAACGACTCATAAGAAGTATTATTAATGCTGGTAAATTGGATAATACTCCATAGGATATGGCAAAGTAATTACTTTCTCAAGAACTCCCCACTCACCTCAATATGCACTGATAACGTGCTCTGTACATTTATTTATAAAATCTATGCTTTAATGGATAGATACTTCAGATTTTTCTTTTCAAATGCAGGTTCCATCCTGTATAAATATGCCATTTTCCTTCCCATCTAGAAAAGTATTTTTCTTATTGTGTACACCTGAAAGATTTATAAATAAATAAGAAGATAAAACAACATTTACAAATTAGTGTGGAGATCTCTCCTCTGCATGTCAACAAATACAAGATAAGACATTTCTCAGTGGAAGCAGTGTATTATTTGACAGTTGGTTGCCAAGGATGAAATCGGTGAAGACCTGAGGTAGGCCACAGGTGCACTGGCTGTAAACACTGCTTGCTTATCCATTGCATACTCTGTTTACCTTTCCTCTTTTATTGATTACTAATATTTTAAATTGCATTGTCTTTCAATTTTTTTCTATTTTCTCCTTGAGGAAATAAAGTGTACTTAAAGGTTTAACAAGCTGTATGTTTTGTGGTTCTCATGTTACTGATAAAAAATACATCTCATAATCACAGAATTTCCCTGGCCCTATTGATACATAAGTTCATGGTGTGTTAGAATTCCACACTGAACTGCAGATAGACAAGAACTTCCATTTGGTGAGTAAAAATCTCATCTGTCTAATGTTTGGGTTTTTTTAAAGTCTTCTCTCTCTTCCATGTTGGAGACATCTTATACAGAGAGATAACACCTAACTTCTTCACCTGTCTCCCAGGGCTATAAAAAAACCCAGACTTGACAGTAATGAAAGAGGCACTGGCTACAGAGAGGAAGGAACAAACAAAAATGGCAGTTGTGAAACTCATGCTAATATGAATACAATTTCTTGCTACCCCATCTCATCCATCACCTACCCTCCCCTCCAGTCAGTCTTTGTTACAGGGAATGCTAATAAAAACTGAAAAAGCTACAGCAGCATTTCCGATTTTCCACATTTTTGAGGGTAGATTAAATGCATAGAAGCAATAAAATAGAAAATAAGTGAGAAAAATATAGTGGTTTTGAAGGCAGATCATGATCAAGCGCTTAACACGTACAAGGGATTTCAAACCCAGAATAGCAATGAAAGGGAAAGCCCTGTTAAGAGTGAGTGATAGGGACACTAAGGACCATGTATTCCAGAAAGGAAATGGTTACTGTAGAAGGTAAGAACTCACACACACACAAAAAAAAAACACAACACATAAACCTGAATTCATGTCCTACAGTCAAAAAAAAAGTTATTAGTTTAGAATATTTTGTGCAGATCATGGAAACAAATGTAAACAGCAGCTGTTTTCCCCAGATTTTAGACAGAGGAACTAAGGCACAGAAAAATAAAGCATCTGCCTTAGCTCACCTATTGTTTCAGCAGAAAATCCAGGAACAGGAGTTCAAGATGTGAGCTCTAATGCAGACACTAGATAGACACTGCTCTAGGTACATAGAGCATACTATTACTAAAGAAGTTTTCATTTTGAATTCAGAATATAAGACTTCTGGTTTAGAGACTAAACAGCTCTCTAATGCTTTTGAATACATCACTAAAAAAAGGAAAATGAAACAGTATACAAAAATCTAGAGATGACAATATTTATAGGTTAACGTATAGTTCAAGGAAAAATGTTAATTGGGCCCTAAAGGAAGCACATTTGCCCTCAAAGGAGCAGAAATACCCACACTTAAATATCAGAAGATAAACAGCAAGTGGAATTTTACAGAAAATACAAAAAGCAAAACTAAAATCTAGCCAAAAAAGAATAAGGTCAACAGCACAGCTGCTAGTATGAGGGCAGTATAAGGTCATTTGGTAAACATATCAGGCAATTAGCAAAAGAAAATTTAGAAAACTGCAGGTGCTGTCATTAAATGCATCTACCCAAAAACTTTTCAAGTGAAGCTTTTTAATTTTTTTTTCTTTACATATTGTTTTGATAGACAGCAAGGTATTTTTTTCACTAACTTTTTCCCTGATCTCCCTTCACATCAGACACAGTTCACTCAGTCTAGGAGACAGGAAGGGAGAAAAGAAGAGGGGGGAAAAGTTACAAGTGCAGACAACAGAAAGGAAAAAAAACAAATGACACATTCTGGCTTTTAAAAAAATATGCTTTGTTTGTAATAAAACAGATAAAGTCAATACTCATTAAAAAAAAAGTTACAGTATGTGAAAGCTTTTCACAAAACCCTTTGTTAATTTTTCAGTCCTCAACCTAAAACTTTGATTAAAAAAACCTGAATCTTCAAGCAGAGTGAGTGGCCTGTTGAGAAGTGCATAGGATACACTCTGGTGTTAGCTACATTTTGACACAGATCCAGATTAGAGTTTCTTAAATAACTTGGAAAATATAATGAACAAAAAGCATCACAGGGTGAGTGTACAACTCAAAAAAAAAATATTTTTAGGACCAGTTAAACATGAATTAGTCAGACTTCATTATGCTTTTCAAAGAGAGTCTTGAGGTCTGTCCTGGTCTGACTCAGAATTTTTCTTAGAGATTTGAATGACTGAATAGCATAAGGTTTGCAAATATTTTGTCACAGATTCCAAGAATATAAGGAGACATGACATCAGCTAATCAGATCCCAGCAACAGCTGCAGAAGGTGCTAAAGATTGCAATAATTTATTTTAACTAGACAAAGTTAATTCTCAGTTTCAAAACATTGTAACAGTACATTTAAAAGAGACATTGTCTGATGATTCCATCTTTGAAGAAATCTTGAACAATAAGAAACAAAACATCCGGAAAAGAAATTTGACTTCAAAACTTGCTGCCATAGATTTCAGCAGATCATAAGAAGTGCAACAGCAGCACAGCATAACTGCTCCCCACCTGCCCCTGAAGGGACTAGATTGAATCCAAAGCTGTGCCTGTCACACGTGCTGGCCTCGCCACAAAACTGCTGAACAGTGAAAAATTTTAGAACCTGCCCACAAGGCAGGTCTGGAAGCAGTTCTTGCAAGAAGTGCAGGTCAGAAAGGTTTTTGATCTGCTCAGCTCCTTAATTTGTTTAGTAACAAAGAGTGAAAGGGTGGTATTTAAAAGGGCAAGCTGAGCACTGGCACACAGTTGGTGTTACACTATGTGACAGAATAGTTCCTAACTCGTGGACAGAGACACAGACTCACACAAGCAAGAGCAGACACACAGGGACTAACAACAGTGCGTCATCAGCACTGATGTTGTAAGTATGGATTCTATGTTACCTGAAGAAGCAAAACACCTCTAGTATTTCAATACTCAAACTAAGCAGGGCATTTGGGTCTGACCATACAAATGGAACACACGCGGAGTGGAAGGGCAGAATTTTAAAGCGGTCATAATAGCATACAAATGTTATTTATACTGCTGTTCTAATCCCATGCTCTTTTTAAGTGAGAAAGGCTAGACTTGCTACAAATTCTGCACAAGGTCATTGAAATCAACAGAGATGCGCTAGCTGACTTCTGCTGATGTTTAAGCCCCATCAAGTAAAGCCTCCAAAGGCTTTTCTCTTTGGATTCCTTTCTTGAATTAGTCTAGAAGCTATAGGTAGCAACAAAAATTATTTTCTGGCACGAAGTATTTAAGCATGCACAATGTACTAGGTACACTTCAGTTTCTAGCAGCATTTTGCAGGACTTTTCCTTGAGAACACCTGCCAGTCAGGACCTCAGCTAAGTCTGCAGAGAGACTGGGTTGATGAAAGTAGTTATGGAATCCATTCTTCTTGTACTCCCATATGTGCGCCATTTTTGTCAGTAAAATCTTAGATCTAAAGTTCTCAGCAATTAATGACAAGCGCATTTACATTTAGTCATCATCACTGTAGCTGTTGACAATTTGTAGTGCTATGTTCTTACCAGCAAATAAAGTCCTATTGAAGTGTCTTGTTGTTCCACTTACTTGCAAGAAAAACTTTTTCTTTTTTAATCTGAAAAAAAAAAAAAAAATCTTCATTTTCAAGTTGTCCCTTGTTGGACTCCAGTTCCCAAAAGCTAGACAAATATGTATTGTTTCAGTAATGTGCATTGTTTCAGTATTGTGAAAGAAGTCTTGTATATATGTCATAACTGGTAAAACATCCGAAGGCGAAATTCTCTGGGAATCTCTTTATGACAAAGTATGTTCTTCATTCTTCTCAGAGCTCCTGCTATGCAATGGCCCTCCTAGCAGAATGAATACAGTTTTGCTGAAGCCAAGTGTTGCTCCTATCAAACAGGAGTTTCTACAACACCAGCCTGAAGACATGCTCCCTGCATGTGTGCTCAGCTCTGTGGATGGAAATACCCTACCCTGCTTACAAGAGGATGAGAGAAGGCAAAAATAGGGCTTCAAGCAGAACAAAAAAGGAAAAACAGAGTCAGAGATAGAAGTCTAACAAAAGCTGGAGGAGAAAAGGAAGGACCAGACTTTTTTATAACAACAACTTGATTAAGAGCTATTTAAGAAACTCACTTTGAACCATGACACTCGAGAATCCACATTCCTCCTTAGCCAAATAGAAATCTGCAGCTTGGGGCTAAAGCATACGCTTGTGCGTGTTGGAATGGAAGCCCAGGTCCAGACCAAGCTAAAAACCACACATCTTATACAAAGAGAAAAGCAATGCAGCACTCAGTCCAAATGGTTCTGCTGGGTAAGCAAATAAAAGTCCAGGAGAGCAAAAAATGACTAAAAAAATTCAAGGAGAAAGCTGAAGAGAAAAAATTTGCAACCTCCATTGCTCCTCACAAAACCCTAGGCAGATAGCTGATAGCTGCTCAGCTAAATTCTTATGATATCATGGCAACAAGGAAGGAGAAGGATGCCCTAAGTCTCTTTCACTGCCACTTGAGTTCATGTTGCTGGCACTGGAGATGGAAAATTTGCTAAGAAAACTCTGTAGCTTTGTAAGACCATGTTAGGCTTTGAGCAGAGCAGCATGTGTAGGTGGAAGAGTGAGCAAACCCTGTCTATGACAGTTCAGAAACACTCTGGGCACTGTGCACATTGTTCTCCTCTGCTGCATCACCCTGTAAGACCACTATGAAGATTAGAACTCGATCACAGTAAAAAAACTTGCCCACAATTCAAGCAGCACTTTAATCTCTACAGAGACTGATTCAGCCTGAATGCAGAGTACTTTATCATAGACTGGTTTGAGTCGGGACTTTAAAGATCATGTCATTCCACCCACCCACCACAGGCAGGGACACCTTCCACTAGATCGAGTTGCTCAGAGTCCTATCCAACCTGGCCTTGAACACTTCCATGGAGAGGGCACCTGTGGGAAGTCAGAAAGCAACTTAATATTCTTCTGAATACAGAGCATCTACAGTGGCCAAAATGTCTCCAGTGGCGAAAGTGATTTCAATTAAATCTTTTTTTCACAATTTATGAGTGAACCCCACTGATGATCCTTTCTCCGTCTGTCCCCACTTTCCACATTCCCATCATCTCTAGTCCTCAATTGCTATAGCCATGCCCATGCCATAAAAACAATTTGACTGAGGCACACAAAACAGCGAATGGGATGAAGGAGGTAAGTGGGGGAACAACTGTACTGTTTCTTACAATGTGAGAACTGGAAGATAATAAGAAAGCAGTATTTCTCCATAAAGCAATAAACAAACCATGGACCTCATTGCCACAGGATGCTGTGAAGGCTAAAAGGATTTTAAAAAATAATTTAAAAAAAAAAAAATCTGTTTAAATTCATGGGAAATAAATCTACTAAAGAACTAAACACACTTGTGGATACAACTTCTCAGTCACAATCCCCCACAAAATGTCAAAGGATAGATCACGTTCAAGAGGAACGTATATCTTAGCCCTACTGTTGTAACCCTGCCCAAAGTATGTCATTGCACACACACAAAGCAGAGATAAACTACCCAGCTAAGCTGATGTGTGGTTTCACCTAGTACAGTAGTCGTTTTTATATGCCACTGTCTCCTCCCCTCTCCCATTTGCCAACATGTTTCCCTTAATCTCTTGTCACCAGCTGCAGCAGTACCAGCCAGATTCTGGGTGGAAGCCAGTGGTGTGTATGGCACAACATGAAGATACCAGTGTTGCATTTGAAACCACTGCTGATCAGTACATTGAACCCCACTCTAAACAATCCTCCAGCCAATGCACAGCCCTGCTTAACTCCACTTATAGTAAGCATATAGTAATCAGACATAACTCAACTATCTGGGTGCATTCACCACTCTATGAATCGTGAGGATGTTCAGTAACTCATCTTTTTGGTAAAGAAGGGAAGCCTATCTAGTTTCAGCCACAAAATTTGAAAAGTAAACTCTGCTATCTCGCAAGAAGCTCAGGATGCAGCACTGTAACTCTCCTCTGTCTGACAGGTAACAAAAGACCAGCTTCAACACCAAGTCTTCATTATCAGAGCTATACCAGTTTGTACAGAGGAGCTGGAGGCTGAAGGACAGAGCTGTCTTCAGTACCTGAAGGAACAGAACTGTTCCATCTTCAAGTGTTCGTAAACTGTCCCGAGAAATTAATCCGCTTTTAGAAACCAAGCAGCAAGAAGCAGCCACTTAACCTGTAAACATGAGGTGAGATCTTACTCAAAAGATCCCGTAACTGTAAGTAAGCAATGTCTGAAAGACAGTACTGAAAAGGCTGCTTATATTTTTATTTCTGTATTATGTAGATGCAGCACACAGGGAATACACACACACAGTGTAAAACAAAGAACTTTGCATTTCATAATTGTCAGTACAAGGGGGTACTTAACGTATTATTTGTTTGGTTCCAGGATTTAGAAGACAATGTTTTTAAGTTTCTCTTTTCTTCCTAGGTCATGTAGTAAAGTAACTTCTGCACACACATATGTGCAGGTTCTAAATAATGTTCATGTTTGTCTAAATTCAGAAGTGGACTACTGATAATAAAACGTAAATCAGATTAATTTATACCCCAAGTATATTTTTAATTTAAAACAGATCCCTGTGAAAAAGTTTGCTCTGATATGAAGCTATGGATTGGCAAGTGTAGGTGTCATCCTGTCCTCAAGAAACCTGGTACCAGAATAGTATTTCTAATGATGAAATACACTCACTGCTGTCCAAATTGGTACAGAATCAGCTCTCTCTTTTCATAGTACAAAGATCAGGGAAAAATGTGCTCATTATGGTTGCCTACCTCCATCTAGTGACCAGAAAAGGTATATAAATTAACTCTGCAACAGTTCAATAATTGTTTGTCTTTGGTGGATAAAACTTAGAAATCACAGAACTCTTTTCCAATGAATTCTCAAGGGGTGAAGAAAGTTTTTCTCCCAAGGAAACAGAGCATATTGATTTCAGCATGTTCAAAGAAACACCAGTGTATTCATGCAAGGCATGTAGGACATGCATCTCTCACAGAAACCTGAACAGGCTGAAAGAGTGGACTAGCAAGAACAGCAAGAAGTTTAACAACGTCCTGAACCTGGAGCAAAATCACCAAACAGCCCAGTACAGACTCAGATCTGTGCTGCTGGGGAGCAGCCTTGCTAAAAGGGAGCTGGGGGTCCTGGTGGACAAGGGGCTGAGCACAAGTCAGACAGAGCAGCAAAGAAGGCAAAGCAAATTCTGAGCTGCACCTGCAGGGCCGTTACTAACAGTGGTAGAGATGTGGCCATCCCCCTCCACTCATGACTTGTTAGACCGCATCTGGGGCACTGTATCCAGCTCTGGTCCCCACAATCAAATAAGATACAGACAGACTAAAGAGAGTCTAAGAAAGGGCCATGAAGATAATCAAAGGGCTGGAGAACCTGTCCTGTGAGGAAAGACTGAAGGAGTTAGGTCTTTTCTCCGTGAAGAAGAGAAGGCTCAGAGATGATCTCATGACAGTATTCCAGTACTTAAAGGATAGTTACGAAGAGGACGGAGTCACGTGGAGAGGACAATGAGCAATAAGTGCAAGTTGCATCCAGAGATGTTTTATCTTGATATAAATAAGAGATTTTTCACAGTGAGAAGAACTGATGACTGGAACAACCTTTATAAAGATGTGATGTAGTCCCACCACTGGAGGTTTTCAAGATACAAGGAAACACAATGCTTGATAATCTCATCTACACTCCCTTTTCATCTAAGGATTGCACCAGATTGCTTTCTGTGGAAGGCGGTGACACCACTCCACCAAAGCACAGGCGGAGTGCAGCCTTTTGCAGTTCTGCAGCCAGCAAGAAAGGATGTGTAGGAGCTTGAGAGAAAAAAAGGATGTAGGAGGAGTTGGATTGGATTAATAACATGAATTCTATTTAAAAGAAGAAAAACAAACACCCTTCGGAGTCAAGAATAGTGTTCTAAAAACAGATGCTCATTGCAATACCTAAAATGTTACAGGGAACTTCCTGGTTTAGGAAACTGCAGGTGGTAGTCACCATTTTCATCAGGGGTCAGCAATCAGCCTTGATAAAAAGTAATATCCCTCTCTTGCTGGGGACATGGACAGTGAAAATATTCAGGGCAAAATCTACAATTCAACTTTTACTCAAGACAAGTTATATGCACAAATACTACTCAAGGCATCAACCCTTTGAAGTAGTGTGGGTGTTTGGGGGTTGTTTTTGTTTGGTTGGTTTTTGGTTTTGGTTTTGGTTTTTCACAACCAGATTTTTTACCCACAGCATGACATGTGCTCAGAACTCTACCTTATTACTTTTTGTACAGTAAAATTTTATGTCCATGAAAGTCTGTAGATATTATTTAGAGATTTCTGCCTAAGTTATACTTTATCCACACCTTCCCTTTTTTAGTTCCGCTACCTGGAAATACATGTGAGTTTCTTTAACATCATCGTGGTTTAGCCTCAGCTGGGAGCTAAACCCCAGCAGCCACTGCCAGCTGCTCCCCTCAACACAACCCTTCCCCTGCCACATGTCAGGGGAGGAGAACCCAGGAGGAAGAGAAAACAAAAAGCCCGTGGGTTGAGCTAAGGGCAGATTAATAAAACAACCCAGAGAAAGGAGACAGTAATAACAATGATAACACCAGTTAAATAATATATAAATGAAGTGACAATAAACGCCTTACCCAAGATGCAGTAGATCTCCCTACTCTGGCCACAAGCTAACAGTGAAGAACAAATGCCACTCCACCCCTCCCCTTATATAGGGGGCATGACATCAGCACAGGATCGAGTACCCCACTGGCTGGGTCAGTTGTTTATTCTGGCTGTGGCCCCACCGAGCTACAGCCATTTGTGAAAATTAACCCTCCTCTGGCTGAGCCCAGGGCAAACCTCCACCCGGCTGTTTGGCAGAGGTGGAAAGAGGTCATCTGGGCACAGAGAAGGCTGGGGAAGAAGTGTTTGTTCTTTTTTTTTGGGGGGGAGGGGGAGAAATGAAAGTAGAGAAGGAAATACATCATCAGCTCTTACTTTGCCCTCTTGGTCTATATCCTTAAGCTAAAATTACTTCTCAAACCTACAGTCTGAGCACCTTCAATGGGCATGCAGGCAGTCTTTGGGAGAGCAAATTTACTTTATTTGTACAGCATGGATTGGCAGCAGACCCATTTCACTAATGCTACAGCATAAAAGTGGCTAGAGTAGTTCCCTGTGCAAGAAATCAAAGGCAAAAGATATTCCTCTACAGAATATGCCCTGAAGGTTGTCTAACACACAGCATGCAAGGAAAGCCCCAGAAAAGTTGCAAACACAGCAAGGCTAATAATTATATTCTGTACTTAGCCCTGCAGTCTTGTGCTTTGCATAAACATTGTTATCCTGAGAAAACCATGGGAAGTTCTGTGACTCAGATAGAGCCGACTGATAAAGATCCTTGTCATTATTCTTTGCTCTTAGAAGGTTTATGTGGTGTATAGCAGCAATGGCAACACAGGGCAGGCTGAAATGGCCAGAGCAAAAGCTATAGGCTTTATCCCTACTCCTTGCCTACGGCATTCACAGTCTTCTTGCAGAGCAGCATGCCTGCAATATGGAGAAAGGAGTATTTAAATCAAGCTTAAAAAGTGCATTTGGAAATTATTTCCTCTTGTCCTCATTCATAGTCACATAAATCTACACTTGGATCTGGCCCCTAACCAACATCTCTGCCTGAAAATCTTGACTGATCCCTCTCACAAGATTTGATTTTTTACTGGATTAAGATTTTTTTTTATATTGATAAGGAATCAAAGAACACATCTTCCTCCCTGCTTTTTCTGCAGGAACTCTCCATAGATTTCAGTCATTTAAGAGACCAAAAGGTATGCTCTTTACAAATGTGTGTGCCAGTTACCCTGGATAGCAAGTAACACACGATTATTTATAGAAAGTTACTGGAATCAGCTACTTCTGCAAGATTTACTACTAAGATGAACTCCTCTGGCCTCATCCAGATGTAATATAAGTCCTAATGCTCACTTAACAAGTGTAAATCCAGGTCAGGGAAAGAGAGTGGACGTTCACAGCTCTGTTTTTCCTTTACCATGCAATGTTACCTGTGAAGGCACAGAACACGGTTGAATTAGAGGACAGACAGACAACAAATACCAGAATCCCATCTCTTCACAACAAAAGCCTCTCTTTAAGAGAGTCCATTCACAGGGGTTCTGCTGGTCAGATCTGCCCATGTTACAAAAAAGAACAGCAAAAAATATCTACCCTCTGCTAATTACAGCAAATGCTTTTCATTTTCTTTTACAACAACCAGATATTTCATTCAAGATACACACTTGTTTTTTCATCACAGAAAACTCTTTTAGAATCAACATTCTTAAAATAATTCTATCAATAACTTACCACTCATTTGTGCAACATGAATGATGTCACCATTTAATCCCACGTTAGGCTGATCCTTCTGCACATCCTGAAAAAAGGAGTGGCTGAAATAATCTCCTGGGAACACTTTCTGCCTACACAGATTTCTCAAGCTGGTTCTGTACAACTCTGGGCCACTGCTTACCTGCTCCAGGGATGCAGGATGATTAGCCTCCAAATGCCCACAGCCAAGCTCCAGCGTTAGGTACCATCCATAGCTAATTGTCTTTGCCTCTCTCCCATACCTCATCACTCCCTTCACACGTACTTTTGCAGTCCTGACCATGCTTATGTCACCTTAGTCCAGTGAACTGAGGAATTTCCAGAATTTTGGCACCTTTTTTGGTAACATGGGTATTCGGACCCAGATGTCTATCTCTGGAACGTCATATTACAGATTTCATGTTGAGGTATATGAAGAGAAGAATGAAATTGCACATTGGCACTGTGCATCAAGGTTCTGAAGAAGAGGAGCAGGTAAAGGAGTGACTAAGATCAAACACCAGATCTCTCCGGTGTTTGAAGTTCAGCTTTGAAAGTGCCTGTGTTGCCTTCAATACATTGTGGCCCAGGGCTAGCTGTAATGTTCATAAGAAGAGCTGCAGCAGAGTGCCTTCAGTAGAATGCATGCTATAAATAAAATTACTGGTCTCAAAATTTTCTGGGCATGAGTTTATATGGTAAAAAAAGTACATTAGTTAAAGTACTGCGATGCTATGGAAGTGTTACTGTTTGACATAAAGTATGACAATTTGTCAAAGCTGCTGGTTTTGCAGTGAATTTCAAATTATCATATGGTTAATGTTGAATGAATGGTAATGCTTAAACACTCCTCCTAATTGACTGCAGTGAATTAATCATAGTTACATTAATCTATCCAGTCACAGGATGATGCCAGTAAGTAGAATCCTTACTTGATTATTCTCTGTTACTGGAACAGGTTTGTGTTTCTGTCATGTACAGCTCTCATGGAGGGAATCTTTAACAATAGATTTTTCATTTTTCACTTTATTTTAATTACTTTTCTTTTATAATTGCTGTGTAGAATTCCTTTTCCTCCCATTTCTGCTAATTTATCTTTTGTGCTAATAGAAATAATTTTAAACGGAATAAGAATGACATATTTTCCTCCCACTCTTCTTAACAAGAGATTTTTAAATTAGATTTCCCTGTTATACAAAAGTCACAGGCAACTTGGAAAAAAATCTTGGGGGGTGGGGAAAAAAGTAAGATTTAAACTGTTTTAATGGTTTAAAAAAAAAGTCAGGGATGAAAATTAGCTTATCTATCTCTTACCTAAACTGCATGTTATTTCTCTGATATCCTTAGAAACTATGACATAGATGTTTTTATTGAATTTAACATTAAAGAACAGAATTGTAAAAAATAGTCCATTTGCATGGGAATCCTAAAAGTTCCTAAATCTAAATGTGGAAATAAACTTTTATATGATTAATAATCTTAATGACAGAAAATCGTATCCTTTAGTATTCTGAACTTCTTTTGCCTGTAAGTTTACTTTGATGGAGAAAGAAAATTCTAAAAGCAATTGGGACCACATTTGCAAACAATATCAGTTAGTAACATCAACTTATCAGTTGTTCCCATGAATACTTACAGATGTCCCAAGAAGGACAAACTCCAGGGTTGCAAGATTCTTGAGCACTCTACATTTTATCCACAAACCACAAAGTTATGTTAGAGATCTGCTGGAAAGAACAGACATAGCAAAATCCACAGAGAGAGAATGAAATCGGAAGGCTCATCATTACTACGGCTACACCCTTAATCATTGAGGCCAACAAGTCATGTTGAACTCTTTCGTACAACGTGCTGAGATATTTAATCAAGAAGTCAGAAAAGTCTCTCATTAAACTTTCATGTCAAACTACTCAAAAATAATCCACCTCACTTACATTTTTCTGCCAGCTTCATTTATAATGACCGCATGCTACCCCAGACAGGTTGTTACGTTTCTCCTTGTTCTCCACAGCTTACCAGGGCCTTGCTTTTGAGCTCATGGTTACAACAGATGCTCAGCTGTAATTTCTGTTCTGTCTCCTTAAGGAAGCTGCAAGTTTGTCCATAATTAATGAAAATCAATCAGACTATTACCTCTTTCATGTACATAGAAAGCAGTTCTTCATTAAAAAAAAAAAAAAAAAAAAAAAGGGGTAAAATTATCTGCCAGCTCTTAAAGCACATTTCCTAAAAAATCAAATTCTCTGATTTAACTTCCTTTCCAAGTATAAAAGTTGCTGCTTTAAAGCACCGATCCTTTACTAAAGAGTTTCTGCTCTAAAAAGGTGTGTCCAGTGAAAGCTGTGTTCCTGTTCTTAATGCTCAACATAAGGCAGAAATAGGCCTGTGGTAAAGTGCTGAAGCTGATTATAGCATATTTTGACATCAGTTCTCATTCTGAGTAACTCCACAGGATGATCATAAGAAGTATTCGCATTTTTTCTTATTCTTCCTTTGAGCTTTTGGACATGAAGTAGTCCTCTTCCTAAGGTTTATTTGCCCTCCAAAGAATAACTGTTCCCGAATCCCACAGTTCAAACCAAGACAGTAAAGAAGACAGCTAGAGAAAGTGGTTAAAAGAAAAACCCTGAAGTGAGCTGGCCATAAACACAAACCCGACATATTAGCAGCCAAAGACTGCCTCAGTTTTTGTGTCTGCTCACCCAAATCATGGCAGTGAATTCACTGAGCATCACAAATTCCTTGAAAATGGAAGATACAATTGGGTTAACTAAATAAAAATTTTACATATCTCCCCGTGATATTGATTTCTGTGGAATTTGTTATACAGGCAGCATTACCTAAGAGGACTGAGCCTCTCTAGTTTGAACATCATTTCCTACCCAGGGATCTATTTTAAGGAAGGAGAAAGGCAAGTGGATGTGTGATTAAAATCAAAATACTTTTCTTCTCCTTAAAAAAAAAAATTGCCATTTCTTTCTTTTGATGGCTCAGTTTAAAGGAAGGAAAAAACCAAGTGCGTGCCTGCTGTTACACTGCCTTTGTTATCACCACGGTCACTGCTGTAATAGCACTTTCAACATCCGTGCCTGCCTTCACCGTGGGCACTATTATGAGAATAATTATTGCTGCATTGACTCTACTACCCTTTTGTCCAGCCTTGTCTGTGACATGCATTTAAAGTGTTTTATTCTGCCTACTTTCAGGCAAGACCAGGTAGTTTCCTGTAGGGGAATAAAAAGCCCAAGCAGCTCTTGTTTTCTTCGTAGCACAGCCAACCTGAGCGAGGCAAGGCCCAGGCATTACCTATGAGTCTGTCTTCTTCAGTGTCTATGAGCCAACACATTCAACTTCTGGTTGCTGCTGATTACCTTGAAGAAACTGCTCTGCGAGATTAATCTCAGGTTCACCATTAAGCACGTGATGCATTGCTGTGCGAGGCACAATGCTATCACCTTTCACTTAGGTTATGTGATGTCAAACTCTACTTGGGCCCATGTGGTGCAGAAATATGGATTTCAGTAGCCAATGGCACAGTAGGAAGTTATATCACTGAAAACATACTCAGATTCCTCTGGCTCTGCAGTACAGGTAAGACTTTATCTGTATGCCAGACGGAAGTAGACTTGTATATATGTCCTAAGAAAAGCTTGAGGTTGTATTTAACTCTACAAGAGATCCTTAACCCTCTGTCAAGTACTGTAATGGTTTGAAACCTGCTGCCCCTGGTGGGTGGAGATCTGAAACCCTAAACCAAGTACAAGCCTGAATGAAAGAGGCGTACATCTGTCCTATTCCCACTCCCCTTTTCCTGTCTTTGGGACTTCCTGCCAAGGTCTATAAAAGGGGTGAGGAAGGCACGCCTCCTCCTCTTGCTCTTGCTCCTTTGACCTTCTACCTGGGCACACGCTGCTCTGCTGCTCCCTGTGCTACATGTGGCCATGGCCATCTTGGAGACCTGGGCCTGACCTGCAGACTCTGCCCTGCCTCCATCCACATCCAAGGATTGTGCATCCAGCTTCATTCCATCTCAATCCAGTGAGATCCAGCACCGGGGAGCCTCAGCACAGCATTTGGGTTTTGTATATTTGGAAGTTTAATCTTCCTTGCCTTGTTGTTCCTACAACCCCCCTTACCCTGTTAAACCCCTACCCTTCTTCCTTTCTGTACCCTGTTAAACCCCTTCCCTTCTTCTTTCTGATCCCTGTTAAATAATATATTTCATTTTGTTAATTTTCAATTTGGTGCAAGGTTTTCATTCCCCCTGCCTTCCTTATTTACCTCTCTATCTGGGAAACTGAGGGATAAGGGAGGTGGGACACAATTCTGCCTTCTAACCGGGACAGAACAAGTACCTTCATCAAACACTCAGGTATAACTCTCTTATGTTTAGAATATATAAATATAAGTTATTTCACTTCTTCCGGTATGACTGAAAACATATACAAGAAAGAGTATCCTGTCAAACAAGGTGAAATCTACCTTGCCTTATTTGAGTTAACAGTAAGGGACCCGTGAAACAAGAGCTTTGATAATGGTAAACCTATAAACAGACGATCATAAATTTATGCCATTTTATTGCCCAGTGGTACCAGTCAGTGAAATGCGAACATTAATTAAATTGGTAGTGTGATATGAAAAAGCCTGCAAAGCTCTTAATGTTCTGATGCTTGCAAGAACAAAAAAAGCAATTACCTAAAGTAATTTGGAGTGTTATGAAGACTAAAACTTTTTTACTTGATATTATTAATATTGAATAATATTAACAGTTCAACATTTGCATAGATCAGTTTTCATCTCTGCCACAACAAACCAAAAAGAAGAAAAATAATATTTTTGTATACAAAATCTTGTAATTCTGAGATTGAGATGGTAATTTAACTCTTGAAGTGCAGAGAACACCAGGTTTTTTCTTTGTTGTTGTGGTGGTGGTTAGTGTCTTAGTTTTGATTGGTTTTGTTTTGGCAAAGCAAGCTAAGAACATCAAAGAAAAGGCACTTTTTTTCCCAGAAAATAGAATGCAGAGCACTCCATGTGGTGGATATGCCTGTAAATTTTAATTTGTATACAAGTTTTAAGGAAGCTTCTTACTAATACTTTTTTTTTTTTTTTCCTCCTAGAGAAGAAAACAAAATACTAATTCATGTACAGAAGCAATGGAGAAGATGGAAAGCTCAGATAATTACATTCATCAATGAAAAGGCAAGAGAAGAGTTTTGGTTCCCAAGTTCAGATTAATTCAAAGGTCAGGGAGTTTGAAGAGTAGCCTTTTGACTGGGTTTCTCCATAAAGTGTGCAGGAAAAGTGGAACTATGTAAGGCAGCCTCCACAGATATACACCAGACAGTGGAGCTGGCATCATGAGGGCTGTAAGCTTCCACAGTTCAGTTGAAAGCCAGAATAAATGAGGAAAGACAACCTTTTGAGCAACTTCAGCAACTCTCATACATGGCTCTTCAGGGTGTTGCTAAAAGCCAGCGTGGAGTTTATAACACTTAACTGATAATACTTTAAATCCTGTGGATTAAAACTCTCAGTCGTTCCGACAGTGGCATCTCTTATCACAGGATTAGAGCATCAAATATGCAGAAAAAGCTATTTGCGTTTTCAAAGTTGTTTTCCTTCATTAAAAAACAAAACAAAACAAAACAAAACAAAACACCATAATCCTTCATGATGCATCCAATCCTAGGCCTCTACTTCTTTTTCTGCGTCTGTTACCACAATACTAACATATTACTTCCATTTCTCCCACAGGTATCCCAGGAATTTTTAGGAAAAGCTTTAGTTCACTTTTGTTGTCATTTATGTCTCCCCAGGAGGCCCATTCCAGCTCATGTCAAACAAATCATGCTTCAGTCATGGACCAATTATATATATGTGAGATAATTCTCACATACATATAATAATTGAATAAAGCATTCTATAGATCAACAGATGATCTAAATCCTTTTTTTTTCTTTCTTGGTTATTACCATTTATTTCTCATGTGTTATGATCTATATAGTCAACTATTTTTTTTTTTTTTTTTGTCTCTCAAGCTACTTGTTTCTAGCCACTTTGTACATTTCTACGTTCTTCCAGCCATGTCTTCCAAGAGAAAATATTTGAACAGCACACAAAAATTCTAACCACTGCAAGAGCAGTATGTCTGTAAAGGTCGTCATACATAGTCATCATCTGCTAAGAAACAATAACCATAGAATAATCTTTGTATGTAATGTTACTTGGGATGCCATTTATTCTATTTTTCATAACAGTTAATAGTAAAGATATGCAAACAGTTCAGAAACATATGGCTATATTTTCTGCTCTTTTACTCATTCTTTGTTCTAATTCCTCAGGTACAGGTCATTTACTAACTTGTTCCACTGGGGACTGCATAGTTGTTTAGACTGAGGGATGCATGAATCACGGTGTATTCAGCCTTACTACAAGTTCATAGAATAATACTTGAAATACATGAACATTTATAGCAAAGAAACTACAGTGGGAAATGCTGTCTTCTTACAAACTTCTCCATGTCTTCTTTTTCTCTTTGATGTTCTTCGTTTTTTTTCTTTTTTTCTCCTTTTTTATCTCTTTTTTTTTTTTTCCCTGGTGTTACAAATGCCTATTAAGAATTTGACATACCTCATTGCACCTTAGCACTACCCAGAATTTTCATAAGATCATCTCATTACTTATTGATTTCTGGGACATGAACACTCTCCTTACCAATGTCAAATAATAAAGGTTGCCATAGTTCTGTTTCAGCTGACATGAAAATGACTAATGATTTCATTAATAAGATAGATTAAAGATAGTGATAATCAGTGACATCTTATTCTGTAGTGGCATCTGCACTGATGCAACTCCAGCACCTGAAACACTAGACAGTTTTCTTTTATTAAATGTACTTAAAAGAGATTGGCAACATTCTGTTTCCTTGGGTATGTTCCAGGGAGTTCCTTCTAACACTGTATATAGCATGTCAAACCCAATATTGTTTTCCTAATCAAATGTTATTAACACTTAAGTGTTTCAGTGGTAAGAGTACAGCAAGATGTCTGAAGGGCGATTCTGCCTATTTTAGGGTCAATTTCATTTTCCATTTATAATAATAATACTACAAAAACATAGCCAGAAGCTTTTTTTTTTTTTTTTTTATCTTGAAGCTGATTACACCATTTGTACCTTCTGAGGATGAAATCATTCATTTTTACTTCTGAGTGAACCACAAGAGTGTTAGGTGTAGGGCTTTAGTGTGTGACTAAGAGCCACACATATACTCAGACAGAGTGCAAAACCAAAATTCATCTGATGAAATTAGTTCAGATGGTGCCTTGACATTTGGGATTTCTATGGTCAAGAGTAGCAAGGGCACACACTAAGATCCCAGATTTCAATGAGATACACAGTTCACAATATTCATAAAGTCTGGGTCTAATCCCTCGCAGCATCAGATCTGACCTTCTGCTTCAGCTGTCATGTCTGTGAGTCAGTGGGTTGCTTGGGCACAAGCTAGGAGCTCTGCCTTACAACACTGTAACATTAAACAGACTTCCAGTGGGTTCTCTTCATAAATAAATGCAAACTTGGGATGTAATACAACTGGAAAAAAAGTCAATTTAGCAATGGTACAGACAGTTCCCTTATCTTAGCTGAGTATTGGGCTAAAAAAAAAGGAGCAAGACCTCTTGCAGTCAAATTTTAGATCAATTTTACCATTTTAAAGGCTTTGATATCCAAAAGAGCCCTTACAAATGTAAATGAATTTCTAGAAAACATACACTGGGAAATACAATAATACAATCAGATCCCTAGCAATTTTACTAACTCAGAGTCACTTAATTAGTTATGAATGTGGACACATTATTACAATGATATCCATAAGAGCCCATAACATCTTAAACTGTCTCATGTTCCTTGTTAGAACATTATTTGGCAAGAAGAATTTGGTTTCTGCTGAAATAGTACTTGCTTTTTACTATTCAATATATAGGAAATAATCCAATATACCACTTAAATGAATTATGGCTAAAGTTACAGCCGACTTTGGTAGGTATACATTTATGAATTGCTAATAAAGGCCAGCTAAAAGCATGTAAAAATATATATTAATCTTTTAACACTTACCTTTAACTTCTAGTAAATAACTCAGGACATGTTAATTCAGTTTTCATATGTCTTTGCTACTTGTCACTGTAACAGAGCTGTCCAGTAAAGGAGGGAAGGGTAACAGAGAGGCTGCGGGTAAGCTACACCAGCCAAGAACATTTTCTAATTTCTGATTGGAGTTGACACTTGAGGAGGAATCCCAGCTCTCCATCAGGACCACGTAGCCCAGTAAACATGACTTTTGCCATTACCAAAGGAGAAAGCACTGGCTTTATACTGACCTGCAGTGGTCTGTGTCAGCTGCCTGACCTGTTTTAGCTTGAGTGATGAGAAACCATATGTGGTAAAGGCCAAAGAGCCCCAGGGAACCAATGTGCAACAAACAACACCCCCCTGGAGTGACAGGGCTGGGGGAGCCTGGGGGGCATCTTTCAAACTTCAGCTGGGATGCAAAAAGAAAGGGGCAGACTGTGTTAAGGAAATCTATAAACATAACTGCAGGCAGACCATACAGCCAGGAGGAAGAAGCTCCACCCTCTGTGACCTTGATATTCCCAGAGAAGGTCCTGGGGTGCCGATCACTCTTTGTTTTGCTGAAAGAAAATTTATGTGCAATTTAGTTGTTGTTGGTCTCTCTCCAAAGAGGTCAGAAGAGGTGGGGTGAGACATTCAAAGCATCGGGACTGCAGGATGCAGCACTGTGCGCATCAAGAGATAAGTCTAGAAACAACCAGACTGACTGAAAGAAGGAACTTACTCCACAAACAGATGTACGTGCCCTAATTAGACAACTTGTTTGGAAAGCAGCTCCATGTTTATTAAATGGAAAGAGGTAGGCAGGTAAATCTGGTTTTGTCTACTATGCGACAGTGTGAATACCTTGCCCAGGGTCACATAGAAAGGATGAACTGAACCCACCTCTTTGAAGTCCCATATAAGCATATATCATTTAATGAACTTACTTGACACCAGTATTCACTCATGCTGTAACAGCTGCTCAGAGCTGCTAGCTGTCATCTTGTGAAAATTTCATGTTTTTCTTCCTTTAGTTGAATATTGTGAAGGCAAATAAAACTTATTGATGCACAGCTGTTAAACCCTTGGCTCTGAATAGAATAAAGAATACTCAAATGAGCAGAAATCCATAATAATGCAATATTTAATTCTGAAACTCTGCTGAAAACTCCTTTTAGTTTCATCTTACTTGTAAAAAAATCCCTATCAACATATTGTACCTGAGTTGGTTTTCTTAATATATCTGCATACACATAGTACAGGAGATTTGGCAGGCTGGACCTATGTGATTTAATGGGGACTGTTCTCTTCTCATGTAGCTAAAATAACTTTGCTTAAGGGTTGTGGTGGAAGTCCCTGAGGTCAGCCATGCCATAGTTCTAGATTTGTCTAGAGGACAGACACGTAGCACCCAAAAAAGCAGCTAAATTCTTCTAGGCCTGAGGCTGCCTTGCTAAGACTAGCAGGGCTGAAATTCTTCCTTCAGACTGTGGGATTGCTAGGAAAGATCCTCTCAAGCAGCTAGGCTGTAGCACTGAGCTAAGGTAAGATGTGTTGAGAAAGCTATACAAATCTTGGCTTTTTTAAAAACAGATGTTTGTTCAGAGGAGATACCGAGGATATCATAAAACTGTAGAAGTGTCCAAGCAGGACAGGCATATAATAGAAAGTCAGGGTTTCAGAGGTTCAGGAAGAGCTTTATTGAAACGACCGTTTGAAATGATCCTACACCTTTAAAACCTACAGCCTAAAAAGTTTTTTGTTTTACTAGTTTACTCTCTGTGCATGCACCACTTTTGTAAATCTGAAAGGTGCATAGGCAAGAATCATCCTCATTTCAAAAAGTGGTACAGAAGACAGGACTTGAAGCAGACTGAGGTAAAGAAAACTCTAAAGTTTGCACTGATCTAATTTTATTATCTCTGTTGACGCTTGTCAATCACCACACAATACAGGAGGATATGAGAGTAACCTTGTAATGGATGGTGCTACTTTTCTAAAAACGTTCTAGAAAAAATTGCTTACTTTTCTAAAAATGGAGTATTCAGTACTAACCCCCTGACCGATGCTCTTTGGTGTGAGAAAAGAGTTTCTGAGTAGAAGCTGAAAAATTAAGACCTCTAAGAGCCAGGTGGGTTCATCTCATCTTGTGAAGTCCACACAGGTCCTATCCCAAAGGATAACTTATCATTGGCTTTTACAAGCCAGGATGGGCTGTAGGGTCTTCCAAACAATTTGAGCTAAGATTCATTATGATAAGAACTCCCTGTTCTTACCTTTCTGGCAATGGTAATTTCTTAACTAACAGAGAACTTTTAGGGAAACATGTCTGACCAATGCAAGACTCTGCAGTGTTTTGCTTGCTCAAAAACTAATTTCTCCTTCGTGTCAGGAGTGAACGTAAAAGCAGCTCTCCTTGAATTCACTGTGTCACAGGCATGTTCCTGGTTCCAGAGTCGGCCTTCACTAAGGTTGATATCTTCTAACTCAACAGAGTTGCAATGAATTGTACACTTTGAGAAAACATCACACCAGCTGAAGTCAGAGGAGAGAGCTGAGCAATGGCTCCAAAGTTTGGTTATAAGCATTAATTTATAAAAAGAGTGCATGCAGTGATAATATGTCTGTATACCACAAACAAATTGTCTTCTGTTTGTCTGGCTCCTATGGTCATAGTCAAAGGAGGCCATAGGAACCACAGACATAATATAGTGGGAGAAGCTGAGGAGTTTCTATGACACTTGAGAGTCAACACACTTATATGTACGAAACAAAGATTTGAGGAAAAAATGTGAAGAATTGAGAATATAAATAATGAAATAAAATTTGTATGAAAAGTCTTTTCAGCTGGGTACATATCATGACAAGAGGATTCTGGATGTGACATGGGCTTTGTGGCCATACACACTCTTCTTCTAGTAAAGTAAAAACTGGATGTAGCTACATAGGTGCTTTTCATAGCTAAGAAGTTTCACATATTGTCTCTACCACACGTATAACCCCACTCAGCATCAAGAATTAAAATACAGAGTGAAGAGAATTAAATGAGAACATTGTGTCAAAGGGGACTGCAGTAAAAGTAAGCAATTTCCTTTGGAATTCACACCTACTTGAATATGTAATTTTGCACAGATGGAAATTTGCTCGAGTTTAATAAAAAACAGCCCCATAGCAGTGTTGTCATGTGAAACAAAAGAAAGTCAGTGTGGTTTGCATATACAGAAATTAAATCGCTAAAATACTGACCAATAAAAATTTGCATAAGCAGTGGACTAGTACAGTTATTTTACCATTCCTTAGGCTTTTGCATGCTAGTCTTCTAATCTTCCTCATTTAGATAGCTTCACATGAACAGGATATGAGAGTAAAGGATTTATACTTAAGTTCTCTTGTCTTTGGCTCTGGTTCATGAAGTGACGTCCCCGTATTCTTCAGTTCATCTCTATTCTGATCAGCTTTGAGAAAGCGTTCAGCTTTAAACACAAGCTTGAGTAATACTGAATTTTCAAAATTTCATTTGCATGGTCCCAAATAGAGATGATTTCCTGATTCTAGTCCCAGGTCTTTAAAATAACAAACAGCTCAGAGAAATCTGTCCATGCATAAGTCTCACACTGTTGATAAATCACACCACAACGTTCAAGTGCATGGTATTGTAGAAAAACAAGTTCACGTTCTGTAGGTAGCAATTTTTTTTTGTCTTGCTATCTTATCACCAGTATCCAAAACTAACTTAAGTTACTTAAGACTTTATAAAGTCAACCTTCCATAAACTATTCCCCTCTGACACGGTTCTCTTCCACCATCTTGCTACTGTTTTTTGACTATTAGGAAACAAAACACTCTAGATAAAACTGCTCAAAATATAGCTATTTTGGCTATTTTGTTCCAGTTATTTTTCCATACTGCTTCTTTAGAAAGAAATCAGCAAATTTTATGTTTTGGTGATGCACTTTCATCCTAGAAGAAAGAAGAACAGGTCATGAATGAAGAAAACAATTACATTAATAATTTCTAATTCCAATTGTGAAATTAATTTAGGGGGAATTTACACGGAGGGGAAAAAAAGTTCTATTTTTCCTGAAATAGTTCCTGCAAGTTCATAATTCAGTTTTTGTTGATGAAAAAAAAAAAAAAAAAAAGTCTTTCATCCAGTCCTGACTCCCTTCGCTTCTTTAGATTTGTTTCATATTCTTCAGTCATACATGTTCACTTTTGTTGCTGTGTTACCAGTGTAGCATATATGGTTACTAAGGCAACAGGTAAGAGCACTACGTGTATATGTAACATGTTAATAACATCACCGCTCTGAGCACATCATTGGAATATAAACTATAATTTACCTGGAAAAATTATAGGTTTTGACTGCTATTCAGCTTTTGAAATGATAGATGTTATATGTTCAGATGTTTTGGTAATCCCTTGACAATGAAATACAGGGAATTCAGTTATAACAGTAATTTTTTAAAGAAACAAAAATGTGGAAAATATGAAGCTGATCAAGTTGCCTCTAGATACTGCAAAAATATTGACAAATTATACCACCCATACATATTTATTTTTTCACTAATAGATACTGGCAAAACACACCTGTAAGTGTAAAAATATCCTGAATTTTATACATAAGTAATTAAATAGATTAAGAAATCAGTCTTGGAATATACTTAAATTATATTTTCTTCACCTGATTCTCCTGACCTTTTGAAATATTTAATTTTTAACTGATATCGAAAGTCACTGTTGAAGATCATCCAGTGAACACAATGGACTGGTTTCCCCATAAAGCAACATGGGAAATACTTTGTCCTTTAAGAAATAGAAGATGTTTAATTCAGCACTTTCTCCCTTCAAGGGATAAACCAGCCTGGCTTGTTTTCACCAGTATGTTGAGCTTTTGCCAGTATGAAAAAAAGACACCGATGTTCCAATTTGTTAGTGTTTGTCACCAGCTTATGTAGCTGAGAGGTAACTGAGTAGCAGGAGTATGTTCTGGACATGGAAAAGCTCCATAGGAGTCTTAAAAACCATCCACTAAACACATTTTTCCATGTATAAAAGCATGTAACAATCATATAGTAATATACAGTAACAATCAGCTCTTGTACAATTTCAGCTTGCATTTCTGGAGGAAAAAAAAAAACAAAAAACAAAAACAGTTCAAAACAATAGCAAAGTCCTGAGCTTTGTACAAGTAGAAATACAGGTGTGACATAGCACTGTGAGCATGTGGATGTGTACATGCATTCTTATCTCCTGTGGAAAATCATTGCCTTTGCCCTGGTTCAGAAGGGTCAGTTGCCAACTTTGTACAACTGCAAAATGACTGCCAGAGTTCTTGCGGAGATTCTGCAGATGCAGGACAAGCAGGAATAAGATAACAAGGTGAAAGTTCCTTCCACCTCAAAACAAATCGTCAAGGCCAGGCTTCCAGAGGCCCATCCATTCAGCAGACTCTAACTAGGGGGAGTTTTAAGGTAATGACTTGGGAACTACGGGTAGATCTTCCAGAACTGTAAAATTAAATGGGAGGGGAGAAAGACTATGTTGACAGGATGGAAAATGAAAACTATAAATGTTCTAAACCAGACGTTTATCCATTTGCTGGAGGGTCATATCTCCCATTCCCTCAGTAAAAGTGAATTTATTACATTAAGTCTCTTTGGTCATATTTTTTTAAAAAGAGAAAAGGTATCTGACCTGGCCACAATTGTCTCCAAGAAATGACTGTAACTTGTCACTGCAGATTTGGGTTATTTACACATTTCATTACATACTGACAATACGGAGCACACTCCCAGAACAGAATTATGGCAGAAATGTGCTTAGGAAACCAGTAAATTCCGGGGAGAACTATGAATCCCCAGGATATCTCTGAATGATGAACCACGTACTTGGTTCTTAATTATACTAAAAGATGTGCAAAAAATCATTTCAATTGTTACAAGGGTCAGGACTGGCTACACAAAATTTGCTCAGGCTACAGAACTGTACTTTTAACAAAGATATGAAACAAATCAGCATCCATACATTGACTCTTGATCCACCTGCTCCAGAAGAACGGTTTGAGACACATTCTGCTCATGGATGATCCATACCCTCTTATTTTGGAGACCTATTTTCACACACCTGAGAAACGTGCAGATGTCTAAACGATGGTAAAAAATATCAGAAAATGGTGAAAATCAACATAATTTCAAAAGAAAAAGGCCATTGACAGCTCTGTCTGACAGAAATTACTCAAAATTTTGAAAATCTCAGTCTCCATGTCTGGCAGAAGCCTAAGTTAGTGAATGCCATTTCGTTCATTAGCACTACATTCATTAGGTACTTTAAATGCCACAGGTGCTTTTCAGTGAATATATAAAAAATCAGTAAGTCTCCACAGGAGTACTGGAATGTGTAATTTTACACTCTAGATCAATTTGTGAATGTATATATATAAAAGATGGAAAGGAAACTGTTTACAATGGTATAGTAAAGTGGCTATTATATTCAACATAACTAGCTGATGTGACATTCACAAGAAAAGTGTCTTAGTGAGTTTGTTTACTAATTTAAATAAATTCAGTGTTGCTTTAAATTGACCAGGTGGCAATCTTTACGCTGTGCTTCAGACATGGCATCATAGAGCTCTCAGCAAAAACTATATATTTCAGATCCTATTTCTCACCTTTGGATCCCATTTGAGTTCAGCAAACACAGAAAGATTTCAGAATGAATTAGCAGTGGCTGCACTCGTTCTTTAGTTAAAATAGGAAATTACCAAGAAGACAGAGATTTAAAAGCTTTATGCAGGTTGACAGTCACCACTGAATTTCTGAAAAAAATTCCTACAATTTCCATTTTGTTTTTTTCACAGCCTTCTGGCTCAGGCAGAACTTGTCTTCTAAACAAGTAAAATAACATTGTTTCTATCTACTGCAGTTTAACTACAGGTAATGAGCCCTGGAATGCTTTATCTTATGACAAAAGAGTATCATGAGCTGTTGATCAGTGAGTAAAAACATACTTGATAATAATAAAGTTGCAAATTCAAGTAAGTTACAGGAATGAACTGGTGTCCTAATACTTCTAGAGCTTAATTCATTTAAAAGCAAGTGAATGAAGAAACAGAATCACTAGGTCCAGTTTTGCATTAACATAGGTGAGACATGTTTTAAATCTCCCTTGCCCTCAGGCAGTTTCAGGAACTCCTCCTAAAATGATACATGTGCTTTCAGTTCTTCCAAGATGGGATTTGTCTACTCTCCAGCCCAAAGCATACCAGTTGAAAATGTTTTTATTGTAAGTTAGCTAGACACTGTTCCATTGTTTTCTCCCAAAAGGGATCACAGCTACTGTGATGGTCTCCAAGATACAGAGCACATCAGCAGGAGCAACTAAAAACCAGTGAGGTAGTTGAGCCCCTGAGTTGCACTGGTATTAGTACCTCTGCACTACTATATTATACAGCATCAAGACATCAGGCCACAAAGATCCATCTATTAACATACAGTTTGGCACAATTTTGGCCCATGACAATGCTCACAGGCAATGTGTGGACACAGTTCAAGGGACAGCACACCTGTGGTTGCTCCCAACAGGCCATTTGCATTTGGCGGTCCTGTTTTGAAGCAGAGAGGGAAAAGAGTGCCACTTACCCTGAAGGCTAAGGAACAGTCTTTCAGCATAAACAAACGCAGCTAGAGTTAAAAAGCCATTCTTCTCCACAACACAAGTCCCAGGGGACTGAGATTGTCTCTTAGGAAACAGTCAAGAGAGCAGGAGAACTGCACAACACACAACATACTCTAGCAGCTTCCAATTAATTCAAAAACATGAGAGAAAAACAGGTCACTGTCACATCATGACTGACCAGTCAACTTGAGGTCCCTGCAGCATCCTGGAACAGCAGCTGGAGAATCCTGCAGCCCTAGGAGGGGAAGAACTGACATGGGCACAAGAGGCCATCTGGCCTGAGACAGGAACCTTGATCCCTTTCAAACCGGCAAGCAGGAAAAAATGAGCAATTCCCTACAGATTACTCAGGTAAAGGTGGTTTTCCTCTACCATGAAGGCCATAGTACCACACTAAAAAGAACTCAGAAATGTTATTTGGGAAAAACTAAAGTGAATCTGCTGCAGCATTCTGGTTTTTAGTGTGCTCAGCTGGGGAAGTCAATCCTAAACTTCAGGCTCTGTTGCTTGCTCAGCTGATCAGTTACATTCAAGCTCCTGACTGATACAAAACTCAAAAAACAGTCCCTATCACAGGTACAGATTCCTGTCACCCACCTCCCGGGGTCCCACATCATTCCCAGTCTGAGTTACTCACAAGGATGCAGTTGTACACAGGCTCCTTCCTTCTCTCCGGCTCTTTCAACCTGAACATTCAAAATACCATTTCATGAAAGCAAGACAGTGGGCGCTAGTTGTCTCCAGCAAAGGACTAATTATGGATGAGGCTTGTGTCTCTGAGAGTACCACCCCACCAGCCTGCCTTAGTGCTGGTCAAAAAAGGAAAGAGCACAAAGCCAGCCCTCACAAGAGCGCTTTTGGTTTGCACACGTGCCCTTCCCTTCCCTATCCCGACAGCCTAAGCTCCTGTGAGAGCAGCTGAATTTTTCATTCTGTAGCTCTCAGTGGCATCTGGCTCTGCCTCGAGTTGCCCTGAGCCCACTCAGAGAAGCCTGGAGCTACCTGCCACGCTGGCACAGCAGCTCGCCTACCTCACGGGGCTGTCTGGCACCAGGACACAGCTTCTGAGCCACAAAAGCAGCAAAATCTGATGCATTTCAAAGCCATTCCTTTCCTGCCAGCCTTCACGCTCCTGCTCTGAAGGGATTTGCAGTCTGTTCACCTGATCAAGGCATTGCACAGGTTTTGCTTTCCTTTGGGAACAACCCTCTTGCCTTGCACCTCTCTCACTGCACCTCTGCTTTTCATCTCCCTCCCAGGGTTGTAGGAAAGCCCATTATGCCCATGAGGGAGTGGGGCGAGGCAGGACAGCAGCTGACCTAGGGCACAGAGGTGGTGGATGAGACTCCTCCAGAGGTGAAATGGGGGCAAAGCCCCCTGGTGCAATCACAGCCCAAACTGTGCCTTCCAGTCCCTAAAACCCACTACTGCGTGGGTGTCCCTCCTCTAATAGCATAGGAACAGCATCAGCAGTAATTGGTACCTGATGCTGCTAGCAGTGCAAACCAGGGAGGGAGCAGCTGCAAGACCTCCACATTTTCACCTCTTGAATGGTCTGTTGAGGTAGAGACAAAAGCTCCGTGGAGGAGGAATAAAATACTTCAGTGCAAAACCATTTTTTCAAGGTCAGTCATGAAATTTCAGAATACTATTTTACGAAAACAATGTGTAAAAGAAAGATGTAGAAGTGTGCACATTTCACTCTATGTCAACAAGGACAAAACTGCTATTGAAAGCTATCACAAGAGGGTTAATAATCTCTACCACATGCCAAGTTCTTATGTGTTGAATGCATCACTTGAAACTTTGAGGGTGAAATAGTGCCCTGGAAGATGTGCCTGAAAAATTCCCTGAAGCAAGAGGTAAACAAAACTCTCTCTGCTCAGTTACTTGCTGCATGGTTTGAACAGTTACAACTATATTGTCTCCTTAGGGGTTACCTGAGCAGTAGACCAGCACCACACAAGCACGACTGGGAGCCCACTGCAGTCACATGGGGTATCTGTGTCCAACCTTATTTTGCATCCACAGCACAGGAAAAAATGGCAGTGGGTCACTTCCAGAGTGCTCTAGATAGTGTGCTCGGGCCACATGCAGCTAACCAGCACAAATGGCATAATACAAGCATCTTCATCATAAACATGACAAATTACATGTATATGGATCATGATGTAATTTTTAAGTAACCTAGCTATAAAACTTAGCAGAACAGGATTTCTTTTTCTTAGTGATTTATTTTTATTGTTCAATATATCAGAATAACCAGAGATTAAGCAACCATTCAGAGATGCTACAGAACTTTTCCTACCTCTTAAGACAGAATTACATAATTTTCTTTTCAAGATACCCCCATCAGATTTCTGACTCCAGTTCATATGAAAAAAAAAAAAAAAAAAACAGCAAAGCAAATACCATAACTATCTGCTTTGCTATAGAGGGTTTTAAGGTTGCATTAGAGATTGCAAGACACACAATAAAGAGGAGAAAGAAAATAGTCTGTGTTTTAAAATACATCAAGAATGGTCACAGAGCAATAAATGGCACAAAAAGCAATATGTCAAAAGGGGGACCAAAATAGAAATGCCAAGAGAAGCACACTTAAACTAAATGTCCCCTTAGCATTGAAAGAAAAAGCAAAGGCTGAACTTGACAAGGCTAAAAAAAATTTGACAGCCTTAGACAAGAAATGTAAGATGACCTCAGCTACAATGACTTGAGTAAGCAGTTGTAGACAGATGGCAAAAAGAAAAAAATCAGTACTTTTCTGGGACTGTAGAGACAGTGTTGCTGATTATGAATGAGGTCTGAAGAGTCAAAGTGGATGTTGCAATGTAAAAAATGCCAAGCATTATCTTCAAAAAACAATCTAAAATGTCTTATCCTAGTCTAAACACAAAAATAGCTGTCACTGAGTAGAGGTAGCCAACCTTAATAACTGAAATTCAGAGAAAAGAGAAAGTAATAGAGACATTGTAATTAAAAACCTTGACCACCCTTGGCACAACAATAGAGGGGATATATTTGAATGACAGCAGAGATTTTATCATATATTCTATCTCATTCTGCAATCAAATTAATACATAAAAATCACACAGTAGCACTGGAAGTCATTATATATTCATTTTTAATGAAAAATACTGATTCTGAATGAAGCAGTACAATTGCTAACACCTTAGAGTGGAGAAGAGGGGTGTGACTCCTGGAGCTCTTTTCTAGATGTCCTCAGCAGTGAGGTACACGAACTGTTTTGTCTAACCTCCCCATAACATCCTCTTACACCCAGCCTTGCAATGATTTCACTGGGCAGTTTTCTTAAGCAGCAGCATAAGCCATGTTTTCTTTTGAAACTGCAGGTATACTCTAGTGTTGCTTTTGTGTGTGCCTCCCTGCTACACCAGTAACAAACTCATCAACAATTCTGGTTGCATTTTAGAGACCTTCACCGACAGAGGCTTTCATGTGCCTCAGTTTGTCAACAGATAGTTAGATCAGCTTTGAGACAGAAGGGGCTACAAACACTACTATCACATTGCCCAGAGCTGTGTAGACTTCAAATAAATTTGAAATCATGACTTCTGGTTTTCTCCTGTCTACCAAAAACTGCAAAAGGCTTTTTGTGCTAGAGAAATATTTGACTTACAGCTTTCATATATTAACTAGAAATGTGAAAAAATAAGAGAATCCTTTTTAACATTTGGTTTGCTGAATTTTCCTCCACAGCAGTGACCCCTTACTTTTAATCATTCATTATACTCTGCTCATTCAGAGTCTGTGGATGATGTGCCATTATAGCTTTTTCCTCAAGAATGACTTGCATTACTAAAAATGTATAAAAGGGGAAACAAAATCAATTAATATTTCATCTTGTATGCGGCACTTGTTCTTTTGGAAAAAGGACTGAAAAAAAGTTGCATACTGTGCAAGTATTTTAAACTTAATGAAAGCTCAACTGAATACCAAAAATAATTCAGCTCTTTCTTTGATAAAAACACATGATAATTTGGCTTGGTTACCTATTTAAAAAAAAAAAAGAAAGAAAGAAAAAAAAAAAAAAACTACCACCCACTGAAGTACTTTTCACCTATAGACAATAACTGACTTTTTAGGTCAAGGTCTCTTAGGTTTACTTGTCAGGCAACTTTGCATCTTTCACATTTCCAAATGTATCAGTTTAAGCTCTTGGCCACTGTGTCAGAGTTATCTTGTTTTATTTGTCCAGTTCTGAATGAAAATACTTGAAATGTTTTCCAACTAAAAAGCTGCTTGTGGTGATCTAAATAAACTTTCAGCTGCATTTTACATTATAACTCCAAAACTCTACAATAATCATAGTTGAAATTATGATGGCCAACTCCAGCTTTCTGGCTGCAAGCACTGAGATTGTCCGTGCTTTGAAAATACATATGACTAAAAGAAAATTATGTTTTCAGATATCAAACTGCTGAAGGGTCCTGGACAACCTTCTCCACAGCCCTACCAGATGGTATGTTTCAGTTTCCATTAAAAAAGAACTCCATCAAGCACATTAAAGCACCTGGGTTTTTCTAATGTAATAAAGGCAAAATGGTAAATGACCCATACTTAAATAGCCACAGTTCTTAGGTCCAAGAGATCTCTACAAAACTCTATTTGCAATACATTTTACAGTTTTATAAATGTGTCTGTATTACAAATTAAATACTTGTGTAATTATTTCAGTGTTTTGGGAGGTTTTTTATACCATTCAGGGCCAGAATTTCCACACAAACACACTCGTGCTTAAAATTCACAGACTAGAGTCTCAGTACTGCTCATTCTGAGACTCTGTTGCTGTTGACATATTTTAAATTTCTTCTGCTCTAGAGAGGGCCTTTCCTACAGATCAAAAGCCCAAAGAAATTTGCAAGTAAGTTATTCAGCTGTAACAATCTCCTACCCAGCTGTCATACTCACTCCTGCATTTTTGTTAGCAAACCAGCACCAAAATACACCCAGTATTAGCAATTTCTCAAAACATATAGCTGTTTCATAATGAGCTCTGAACATAAAGGTTGAATACTGTAACCAATGGCATAATAGTACAGTGAAAGACCCAACCTATCCATGACTCACATTTCTGATGGCTGGGCTAATTTCTATATGTCAAGAACTACGAGCAGTTACTGTCTGTTACATATTTTCATTTAAAGAAAAAAAAAATATTTTCTTTATATTGCATAAACTTGATTTCAAAGCATAAAACTTAATTTAGCCACACTTTGCTTTAAGGTCTGCTGCCAGACTAAAATATATCACATACTTTTGTCTGCAAGACAATTTAAAAAAAAATAATAATTATCTTATACAAACCATCACTCTTCAGGAGATGAGCCAAACAAGTCACTTTGAATAGGAATAAATGTTCACTGTCTAGTTTCTGTTTCCTTTATCTAAAAATCCAGATCCTGCTCTGCATTGGGGACAGTGTATCAGACTGGGACATCCCATGTAAAATAGCTGTCTCCTAAGTAAATGTCAATGATGAGGTAGTCAAAATTCATATGTTTGCTTTATATTAACTTCTTTCTAGTTCATCTGGAGCAATGAATTTTATAGTGTAATTAACTTGTCTATTTATTTGTTTTAAGTTGTCACTTTTTTACTGAATTCAACTTTTATTGTATTTTTTTACTAGAATACAAAGGAGGATAGGGTCACTTTATTTATGTTTTTTATACAGCCCATACCTTTGTAACAATTCAGATCTAAATTAAAAAACACAGCTGCATATTACTTTTTACCTGTTATATCAATTAAATAAGTGAAAAATCATGTTGGACTGCCCATGTTAATTCTGGTTTTTGTGATCTTGCCTGGAAGAGTTAGTGCACCTTTTCTCCTTCTTCCCACTGGGCCACTTGTACCTAGATCAATCCCCTTTTGATTCTTCAGAGGAGAAACTGAAAATTCCATGTAGTTAATGATATAAAAATCTCCTAGATAAAATATTAAAAAGCATTACAGAAACATGCACATAAAAATAAATAAATACATGGTTTTGTTCACGTATGTTGCATGAAGGTACGTGGAAACTTAGAAAGCTTTTCATAAAAATAAGGATGTGTTTATTGTTGCATGTCAATTAGTACATTGCTTTTTAAATCACAGTAAGGAAGTAAATGATGCATACTTCAAAGGAATATTCAGAATTTGGAGTTACAAGTGCAGTGCTACCCATAATGTACAATCTCCTCCAACAACATTTGAAAAGCAAAAAATCTACAAAAATGTATAAATAAAATGGAAAGTTAAGCTCTAATGACAAAATTGACTGCCTAACATTTTTCAGACAGATGTGCAAAAACCTCATTTGCCACCTCTGGGAAACGTGTCAATTAAGACCTGTGTTAATCATGTGTGAGAAAACAGACTGCTTCACACACACAGCTCCTACACATATGCATATGCTACCCTCCACAATTTTCCACTGAGGAGAAAGCTATTGAAAAGATCCATTTTCTGTTTGATAATTCCAATTCGAAACAGGGGCTTTGTTTAAAGAATTTGATTGACTCCATTGGCACAATCAGAGGTTTTACAATCTCCTGTTTGTCAGGGGTTTATTTACTTTGCAAACTTCTGAACAGATCAGAATATGATATTTACTTGAAACACCTAAGTGACTCTTTGATGAGTCACTCTGCAAGTGACTTTTTCCTCCAGCATCTAGAATAACTAAGCCCTACATTCCATAAGGGAAATAGAAGGGAATAATCATCTGTGTTTCCTGGCATTATGATGTTGACTTTGTTGCACTTGCACACAGAGGTCTCTGTCAGTGATTATAGTCCTGTTTTACTGAGCATTTAGCCAGTGTAATACACTAAAATGTAATTCCTCTCATTTTTCTCATAGAAATATTAGGTGTTTGGCTTGGTTTTGTTGTTTGTTTGTTTGGGTTTTTTTTTTTTTCATTACTAAGCTCAATAACTTCTTAACATTTAATGCAAAAACAAAGGGAAAACAAACAATGCAGTGCTACTAAGGGCTGAAGTGTCTCCATCCACTCAGGAAATACAGTGGATGTGCTCTGTTAGCATTCTCTGCCTTGCAAGATATAACCTCACTTACTCATTCACCAAGATTAAAGGCTATTAATCTCTTTTTGGCATTATCTGTATCTTACTGAGTAAAAATATTCCTCTGAACATAGAATAAAATTTCCTCTTTGTGGTAGAGATAGATAGATAGATAGATAGATAGATAGATAGACAGACAGACAAAAAAGTCTAAATTCTTAGAATCATCATCATTTCTAATTCCTCAGGAAACAGGGAAAATATCTGTGTCATTAATACCTGTTATATACACTAAAAAAAAACCCATCCCATTCATTATGTCCTTTCAAACACTGCCTGAAAATTGTAACAAGATTTATCTCTTAAAAAAAACCAAACAAAACAGGTTTTAAAAAATAGTATTTTCTCTTAGAATCTTTCAGAAAGTATTTCCCAAATAACCATTTACAAAACCCACCCCACCCCCCATCTTTCTTTCTTCTCTTCACTCTTTTCAGATTTCTCTTCTTCTCTTCCCAGTCCCTTCTCTTTTCCTTTGTCTCCTACTCTTCCAGGATAACTGTTGCTGATCAGATTCTGCCCCAATTTAAACTTTGGGTGGCCCTGCCACTTTTTATTCAGGATACAGGACACGAGCATCATAATTCCACAAAACCTGATGGGAGCAGTCTGCACTGTAAAGCAACTTGCACTGAATAAAATCCAGCTGCTGGGAAAGGGGGTGCAAAAATCACCCCTCTTTTTCTTCCTGCAGCAAAGGTTACTTTCTTAGATTCTACGCTGAAGATGAGAGTCAAATATCTCCTTATGTCCTTTGGTCTGGGTGCCATAAACATTTAGATACCTGCTTAACCTTAAGCACACAGTTATGTCACAGAGTGCTTCACTTAAATTGATACCTCACTGTCCTACTCTTGCATAAACATTCTTAATTACTTGAGGTGAATTACAAGTGCATGTGCTGGTACTGGCTGAGTTTCTATGTACTTATTTTTTGGGAACTGCTATTTCTTACCACAATGGACTTAATGGAAAATTACAAAATGAAACAACTTGCCATTTTATATTGCAGCCTATGAATTATTAAACTTTAATTATAGTTGCTTTAAGGTTTTTTAATCATCCAAGTCAACACTTAGTCTTAAGTGTTACATATATTCAGAATATTTAATCTATTGATGTTTCAAATTAACACTAAGACAAAGCCTTCCCCACCACTTTATGACTTTTGGAGCATTCATACCAGAAATGACCTAGAGGGCTAAATGTGTCATTGTTGCATCCTTCATGCATTCTGCCTATAACTGAGAAAACAGCATGATGACTCTTCATGGCTGGGAGCATGGTGGGGGGAATTCAGATAATTTTCATGTAGGGAAAAGAAGTGGTACCATAAAATTTTCCATTCTTTTTCTTTCTGATGTAGGGACAGAAAGAGTCCTGGCTAGACAGTGATGAATTTGCCAGCTTTTGTCAGCACTGGATTACATACTGAACACGCTTTGAACTTCACAGCAAAATGTCACCTTTTCTTTCCTCCCTAATATCCATCAAATAGCACTCTGGCCACTTAGGGATCAAACCAAGAAGTTTCTTTTCACAGGATAGTCAACTAAAGCTGGTTTTAGACCATGTAAGGCTTAAAAATAGTAAGATAAAACAAGACTTTCAAAGCCTCAAGCTTAAGGTTCCTCTTGATCCTGTCTTTGCGTCAGCTTTATCTGCTAGATCCCATCCAACTTTGTTGCAAATCCATCCATTTCCCTTGATCCTTACTTCTGTCTGCCCAGCTGGAAGCCAAAGTACCACTTGACCCAGTGTTAGAGAATGAGCTGCAAAAAAGAGAGCTTTGTTTCCCCAGGTAAAGTCCTGAGTTAAAATCCTGGCTCCAACAGAATGTAGGATTTCACCTCTAGCATGACTATCTTCTCCCTTTTCACAGAAGAAATCTTGTAAATGGTAATGGTTCAACATCTTCAAATGAACAATACCTACAATTTAAGTACTTCTTAATACTTCAAACTGTGTACAAACATACTTCTTCTACTACCTTTTGTGTAGTATTGTTTCAAGTCACTGACCAGCGAATGAGATGCCCTCAATATGCGATTTTGAAATATTTAACATACAATTTATTAACGTCACAAAGGAGAACAAAGTTGTCCTCAAAGATTCGGACTCTCTCCTCTCTGTTACGAAGCAGACAGAGAAGTAGCAAGCAACAAAATAGACAGGGAAGCTGATGAATCCAGAACCTTGGAGAGAAGGTGGGAAGGAATGTCTAACGCAACAAGAAGTTCACATATTTTTGTGCTGTGAGATATGCTGCTCACAAAGGTCTAAGCTACACCTCCTTTGAAACTTGACTGTGTGGTCAGTCCTGAAAGCCACTAGACTGGAAAAGTGTGAAGTTAGTCCAGACAATTTTAGATTTGCTAGGCTAAGTGCCTGAGAATCTTAGAATTTGCTTTTCCTAAAAGCTCCAGGCTATGGCTTCTCAAAACTGCTTAAGTAAAAGCTGTGGGATTCATTTTTACCTCCGTTGTGTTTTGTTGTGAGAAAAATGAAAGATGTAATATGACGCAGAAGTTGGAGCTCCATCTAAAATCCAAGGAGTCAAGGTAAGTTTTAACAGCCACCTTTCCTCTCCAGAAAAAATCTATACCGTAAAACTAGTATTTAAAACCCTTCCTTGCTGATTCTCAAAAATGGAGCAGTTCATTATCCAGTCTACTGCAGTTGCTTGAGAAAAGGCATTAGTTGCTCAGTTCCAACACAAGCAGTCCAAGTGGCAGCCACTTCACATCCCTGGTAGAGCACCTGAGGCAAGCTGAGTCCAGTTCAATGGGATGGTAGCTCCTCTGGTCTTAACACTTCAGCTGTGCCTGTGGGGTATGAAATAAATCTAAAGCTGTTTCACTGCTGTGAACAGAAACAGGATTTCCAGGATTAATAGAACATTAGATATTGTCCCACAAAGTAAGTGAAGATTCTTATTACAAAAAGAAACTTTTTCTTTCTGCTCAAACATTAACTAAAGACTTCACGAATTATAAAACTGCATGATTCCCAAGGAACTGAAATTCGTCATAAAATAAATTTGAAGAAGATGACACAGGTTAAAGTGAGTGCTTCTATAAACTTTATAAACTTGTGAAAAATAACAACACATTTCATTTCAGGAACATGCTGAAAAAAAAATTCTTTGAGATTGTAAGAACAAAATTTCCTTGGTCTCATTAGAAGAAATTATAAATGCTACAGATTTAGGAGTTTAAATGCCTGTCAAAATGCTTAAAACTGAACTAAAAAGCAAGCAGGAACACCATAAGACAAGAATGCCATAAGAAAGGAAATATTCTTCCCCTAAACAATATCTCTAAGCTTCATTCGCTAGAACAGAACGCTTGCACAAAAGCCAATCACGGATAATGACGTAACGTAAGATGTGAGCGTAGTGTTATTATATCTATTCAAACTTAGAGATAAGAACATAAAAAGCATAGCACGTCAAGCCACAGGCAAGAGCCTTAACCAGGTTTTCTAACTCCTACCTGCAATGCCTTTACTTTTATCATGTAGCGTATGCTTGAGGTGACAGAGACAGCCTTAACTCTGACAATGTTCAATGATACGGGAGCCCTTCCAAGAAGGTCAAGCGCCTGCTCTTCCCTGTTCTGTTACAGGTCAGCAGCTTTCCTCAGCATATTATCCTTTCGGATCCAACTGGCCTTTTCCATATCAGTTAGTAATGGACAATATGAAAATTAAATATATTTGATGTACCAAAGAAACTTGCTAAATTTGCACTTAAGTTTGACCTGAATAATCTTTTAAGTTTGGTTTGTCTGCCAAGGAACACAGCCAATTACTCATATAGCTTTACTGCAAGCAGTTCTGTTGTCACCCTAATGCATGATTAACTTCCCAAAAATAAAAGACATTTATTTTTTCCTTCAGTTCCAAAGACCAAACATAACCTCCACATTCAAGAGAAACATGAATGTCTTTGACTCCCGAGTGTTCCCAGGATTAGACATCTGTTTTATACAGTGACTAAGTACTATAAATAACAGTTTTGGCCCAGTGAAGCAACTGAAGTAACAGCCAGTTACCAAAAGAAAAACCTTCAGACAATTGTCACCCCCACCTCTGACTTCACATGTCTGTTTCCCACTTACACAACCATGAACCCACCCAGATCCCCTGGTATCTTATTTTTTCCCCACCTGTGTCTTCTTGTTTCCATCTCAGCACTATCCTTTGATGCCACTCACAACATGGCCTCCATCATGGAGATGGGACTGCACAGCCAGAGCAGGATCTCAAACCAGAGCTGTAGAGCTGGGCCTCCATAGACATGTTCCAGAACTTTTTAAAGACAAGTCTGCAAGCAAAAATTTCTAACTAAACAGCATGAAATACAAGGAAAACTATGGTTTAGGCCCATCACATTTTCTTTCACTTCTACTAATCCACTCCCTTCTCCCCCAGTCCTAAATTCCTCATCCTACCTTAAATTGTATATAAGTTTAACATGGTGTGGTTATTACCAGGATGCTTAGCTTGGTCTGGTGTTTGGTCTTTCTGTGTCAGATTTGACAAAGGACTTGTGTACCTGAAAGTCTGTCCAGATTTTTCAGGCACACCTGTTCCTCCAACAATGTCTATCAGATTATTTTACAAATCTCACCTCTTTTACATTATCCATCATTTTGTACAACATGTAAACAAGAGACGGGCAGGAACTAAAAACTTCCTTCTGCTGCCCACTGGCCTAGGTAAAGAAACTTCTCTTCTTCACATTCTTTGCTTCATAGTGACCATCAGCAATGCACAAGAGAGAGTATTTCTCCTGTGACATGTTTAGGACTTCCTCAGAGAAATAAGACACACTATTCTGCACACCTCATTAGGAGGACTTGGATTCCCATTTTCCAGATGGGTACGCTGATCACAAGATTGTTACCCATCATCATCACTACAAGATGTATCAGCAAGCCCAGTTTGTGACTAGGGAATTTCTAATGGGAGTTTGTCTCCACAGGCAGGCTCTTTAAGTATGAATTTTTCACAGTTCTTTGATGTAAGTTCCTCATACACATGTAAGCCTTGTTGCACGTGCCTAGACTTGTTGTTAAACCTAAGCCTTGCTGGGGGGTCCTCAGCTTCAATCGGGACAGAGGGGTTTATAGAGCACTCCATTTTCATTTACCAAGGTGTAAGCCATGGGAAATCAGTTCCATCCATCCCTCTGTGTGTGCATTTGGGCACTGCTCTGGTATGTGCAAATTCTCACAGTCTGAGTCTCTCGTTGGAATGTTTTCCTGTAAAGCATTTACTGGGCACTCAGGATTTTAATTAATCCTCAGATGTCTTTGCAACACATCAACTTCTTTAACAAACACTCAGTGGCCCTTTTTTTATTGTGCTCAATAGTAGGAAAGTTTTGTTATGCAGTTGAACAACTGCAAAATACCTCTGTTCTATGCCTGTTACACTTTCAAGAAGCTATTACCTGATCAGGACAACCAAGGTGGATTTATTAAGGTATTTAGATTAACAATACTTAACTGAAACACTCAGTTCCAGCCACAGAAAATAAATCCAACTGAATTTGAGACTGCAGAATCATGTCCTGATTTGTCAGGATTGTTTCTATAAATTGTCATCTTAATTATAGCCAAAAAAGCTCTCTAATGACAAGTGCACAGGATGCATCCCATGGCAACTGTGATCTACTATTGGTAGTTCTCACAGCCTGAATTGCAGGTGTCTCAATATTTGGTGTTCCTCTGAAAACTGGAATCCTGGTGTGAGAACTGCTTCCCTAAAAACAATGCACAAGTACTGCCTGGCATTTAGAGTTATCAGGTAAACATATAAACACAAACATAAAAAAGGCTGTGATTAACTGAATTCAAAATTAAGAAAACAGTAGTATTTGATTTTAAAACCAACCTCATTATTTTGGTGTTATTTTTCCCTTGTACTAAGAAATGAAAGAATTTTTGGCCCTATTTTCAGGATGTCCTAATCTGCCATTCTGTAGGATTATGAAAAGTGGTGGCCTTGAAAATGAAGCCTATTAAAGCTACAATTCTCTGCACTAGGTAGGCAAGAACTCCCTACACCATCAAGAATGTCATCAGGAATTTTGGTGCTTTCAAATTACAACAGACTCCAGAAACATCAAAGAAATCAAGAAAGGCTGAAGAAAGGCAGTTCTTTGTATATTTTATCCCTATCATTGTCAATTAGGATTCAGTTAAGAAAGGAACAAACAGATCTGATACTTCAGATTTGTAACTCTCTGCTTCTTCCACTATCAAAGAAAGAAAACTAGGAACCCAGGGAGAGATAAACAGTAAAAAGGAAAGAAAGTCTGCATTTTCCTGGATGTGTATTCAACTAGATAGCTGGATGAAACTACTCCTTTCTAACTAAGTATGCTTAATTGAAATTGACATATGATCCCATATTTGGCAAATAAAATGTGAATTCATTAGGGGAAGGACAGCTTTTTGTATTGTGTAGCTGGTGAAGATTCAAGCAGACTAATTGCACAATCTATAATTCCCAGGGATTCATAACGGAAACAGATATCTAAGTAGTGAGAATTAAATTATTGTGCTAAGAATTGCCATCTGGGTTCTTATCTCATGTCATCAGAAAGACTTTGGAAAAAACAGTCTGCTTAACTCATGGTTGGCAGATGCAAGACACCCGACTTCATTTATAAAACCAAACACCTATACTTATACAGGACCTCTTTTTCAGTGCTTCTTACAGCTACTATTTGTCCATGGCTGTTATGCAATGGAAAGAACTACAGCCAATATACGTATAATACATTGCTTGTTTGAAACACTGGGTTTGGATTTTTTGCATTTTTTGGTACATGTAGAGTTATATAAAGACAACAAAGCAAACAAAATACATCCTTTAGAATTATTTTCATATCCAGTACTGGCATCCAATAGTTCTGTATTATGATTTGTATCTGTTATTGTTGTGTTGATACTAGAGAAGGGAAAATGACTTGGTGCTTATGCTGCTGGGTCCTGCGTGCCTCTAGAAATGTAACCAGGATGTCACGAAATGCTGCAAACCACAGGATTGTGTGCAGAAAGAGGGAAAATCAGGAGAGACAGGTGCCATTTTTTTTTTTTCCAATGCTTATTTGATTGTGTGTTGGATATGGCTGAGCTGATTTTCCCATATCAGCCCTCATGGTGCAGAGCTTTTGTGTTGCAAGTCAGAAGGGTGTTCATAACCCCCATGTTGTGATTACTGCTGAGCTGTGCTCGCACAGCACCAAGGCTCTTTCTAACATTCCCCTTCCCCAGTGGGATGGGGTGGGCAGGATCTTGGGAGTGGACATAACCAGGACAGCTGACCCAAGCTGACCTAAGGGATATCCCATACCATGTGGTGTTGGCTCAACTACAAAGCTAGTACAAAGGACGGGGAGGAAGGGGACCATTCCTTGGTCCTCCAGAGCAACCGCTACGTGTTTTGGAGCCCTGCTTCCCAGGAAGGGGCCAGACATCGTCTGCTGATGGGAAGTAGAGAATAAATATTTCAGTTTATTTTCTGTTTCCACACGTGGCATTGGTTGGCTTTGCTTTTCCATTAAACTGCCTTTGTTTTTACCCACAAGAGGTTTGTTTCCATCTTATTTTCCTTCACCCTTTTTCTCTGTGGAGGAAGGAAGGAAAGGGAAGGTGGAGGGTGAGTGGAGTGGCTTGTTGGGCACCTGGTGCTCAAACCAGTGTTACCTCACCAAGTATTGACTCTACAATTCTTCTAGGAGACAAGTTACTCAAAAGGATTTTCTTTTTAGCACTGCAGGGGTAGAGTTTTATTAAAAAAAAAAAAAAAAAAAAATTTCCTATTTAAAAAATAAAACAAACTTTTTGACAAGAAGCATAATTTTTGTTTGGAACAATGAAGTCATTCTCAAAGGTGAAATATGCAGACAAAACTAGTTGGCTTCTGGGGTGGATGGGGTCGATGAGTTAACCATGGGGATAGGTGAGTTAAGAGTGTGGCCTTGATAAAAAAAATCAAGGGGGCAAGGGGGAGGGAGGGCAAGTACTTTCACTGAGAAAATTAGATAGCTGTAAGACGTAGCATACCTTGAAATTACAACTTGTATCATATGTCTTACAGCTATTGCTACATCATTTACTCAAGTGTTTACAGTCAATTACTGTGGAAAGTAACAAGGATCCCAAAAAAAACTTCAAAAAGCCATTGAAAAACTCTCAAAAAGTAAACAGCAATAAATAAGCCATTCACAATTTTTAGGTATTTAAAACTCAGTCTGGTATTAATATATAATGTATTCAATAAAGATCCCTAGTTTCAAGTAATATAAAGACCAATAATTTATGCTTCAGGTCTTTTTACTGAGGTGGTTATTTCTGAGGCATCTATCAAAGGAAAATAAGAAATGTTTTAAATAAGACATTACTGCAGTCTAAAAACAGTATTAAAAATGTAGGTTTTAAGAATATAGAATGAGAACACTATGCGATGAGTTTTTCCTTACTAAGCCACTGTTCCAGAGAAGTTTATAAAATAATCACATGATAACTCTCATAGTCTTGTAATCAAATAGATCTTTAGGATTTCCACCTAATAATATAAATGTTACATTTCTGAATTTTATTATTAATTATCTTTAAGCATGTATAGTGAAATGAATTCACCAAAATCCCTCAAAAACATTTCACAATCTTATGTTCTAAAATTAACCTCGGTGTTGCTAAATCTCATTAAATTATCACGTCTCATAACTTTTTATTTGTTTATTTCTCTTTAGCACTTAAGCTTCTTCAGGCATAAGAATAGGTAAAGAATAAGCCTGTAAAATAAAAATTGTCAGAGCTGAGGGACCCAGAAGCACACCCAAGCTCCCACAGCTGGGAAGCACAGCCTAGTTTCAGCCTATGTCAAGAACCCCTCCTACTCAAGACTCGGTCCTAGCTTGAAGTCCAAAGACTTTTTATCTTATTCAATGTTTCTTCATGCTTATGAAGATGAGGTAGTCTTGACATATGCATCATTACTTTTAATGATGCATTAAACCTCAGAAAGGTTTTTAACAGTCATCCCATCTAAAAAGAAAAAGCTCTGAAGTTAGGTTTTCAGAGAAGATGACTGTCCTAGGTCAGATATATATAAAATGTCTTCTTAGGTCAGATATATAAAATACCGTGGGGAGTTGTGACTTTGAGCTAATATCTGTTAGATAAAAGTTATACCATACCTATTGAAGTGTTTGCTCTATCACAGATTTTTAAAGCTTACTTTAGGGTACTATTAATCTATTCTGGTAAAATAAAGCTAGTTCCTCTGTAGTCAGGTACTTGGCCATTGATATAAATTTTTTCTTTTCCAAAAGCAAGTTAGGATAACAAGAACAGAAGATATAAAGGAATGTGTATCTGAGGACATATGCTATGTAACCCAGGAACAGATTTAATTCATGCCTCTCCAAATTCTTCAAAATGTCTTGCACTTAAATGTAGCAGCTAACAAATGCTCATTCAGCTAAAGGAACATCCAGCATCCTCAGCCAACATAGGCAAGGTCAGATGAAAGACACAAGTTCTGCTTGAATAAGTAAGGATGAAAGTTCACATGCTGAGAATGTCAATGGATAAAACCAGCAAGGAATGAAGAGAGACACTTACCAAGTGTAGCTCCTGGTTACTTGTGTAGGCAGTGGGGAAGGTTCTACTTTGAAGTTATGTCCATACGGTGCAATTTAGCACCATGAATAATCATCCAAGCTCTGAATAAGCACCTAAACAAAATAAAACAAAACAAAAAAAAAGCAAGAACTATTTCACATCAGGACTATACTGAATCCAGGCTAATTAGCCTTGCTGTCCAGCAGAGCTAATCTATGCTGGAAGAGCACTAAATCGTTCCTGGTCTGCAGGAGCACACTGGACAGTCCATGGCACCACCTAGACATGCCAGCTCACACAAACCTGGCCAAGGGATTACTTACAGGAACAAAGCCCCCAACTCTCTCCTGCAATACATCAGAGCTTTTACAAATCCACTTTTCCAGTGATGCTACTTTGCAGCCCTTAAAGTACAGCATAGAGAAGATGGATGATATCCTGCAGAGAGAAGCTCTGGCATTGCTAACAGGAGAGGTGAACTACTTGCCAACTTGAATAGGAACAGAATTTCCCTTTCCTTTTAGTAAGTCCCAAGCTGTTCAACATCAGCTACTTTTACAGTCATAAGGCTTTACCTCTGAGTTCACTCCAGCTGGAATTTTTTGCTTAATGTGTATGGATCATCTCAGCTATGTCTGAAATGCTATGACTGCCAGGGTCGAGAGGCCATGACATCCATTTCATTCTTAACAATATCTCAAGGCTGTTTTTCAGACAGGGAAGAAAAGGAAAATACTTCAAAAGAAACTGCAAGTAAAAGGTAGATGAGGAGAATGTAAATTTTGCCCTGGTTGAAATATAGCTGGGACAGTTCAAGCTGGCATCTGTGTATTTTGAAAAAGTGCCAGAGTAATCACAAACGGTGGTGCTCCTTAATGTGCTTCCTTGAACTTTGAACATCCATCAGCAACGTGTAATTTGTACCACTACTCTTTCATTTTCTCTCTGTATTATGTAGATAGTACTGATGGACAGAATTGGGCCTTTTTATTTCCTCACTTTTTAAAGTACTGCTTTTTCTCATGATTATGAAATAGTTAAAAGCCCAAAAGTCAGTAGTACTTCATTTTCGTCTCTTGTCAGCCTTATTATATGTTTGCATGCTTCAGCTGTCAAAGTGTACTTAGCTCTCCCAGTCTATACCCATTCTTTTTTCTCATCAGTAATTTCTTTTTTGTGCAAGGCCTTTCACCAATCTTACCTTGAGCCACAAATTTTAATCTTTTCTGTGGTTTAACATTGCACTGGAAGGGCAGTCTTTCTACTTGTACTGCTTAGCACCAGCACATCCTCCAGTGTCTTCTAACTCCTCCCCTGATGTCAAAGAGGTCTGCTGACCCAATGTTTTATCTTTAACAAATAATTTTTCCAGCAGATATGTATTTAATTCTCTCACACAAAGATTTTTGGTACACTGTTTACTTTCTCTGTAAACTCATACCTGATAGGGAAAGCAACTTAGCCTTTCTGGTATAAAGAACATCTCTGGTAACACAAAAAAATGGTCTTTGTGGTGAGTATGCTGGTGCCAGGAGACAAAGTGATAATAAAAAAAAAAAAAAAGTGTAGAAGATTGAAAGGTTATTTAATGTGGTTATCTAGGCTTGTATCCTTACAGCTCCATGCCATATAGAGTGAAGGAGGAGTTTTATCAGACACCACAATGGCTTAAGTGTCCTACTTACCAAACAAAAACTATGTAAACAAAGCTGACAGACACACTGAGAATCTGACTTTCCACACACATCACCCAGGTTTGGGTTTTCAGCTGTCAATAACATCATTGTCTGCACCTTGCGTGAGAGCTGTTCTCAAGCAGGCTGTGAGACAACAGCAAGCGAGAAGTCTACCCCCATTGATGGATAGTTCCTTCATGGTATTGCATTCACAAATTTTTACATTTTTAAACCATGTTGTGATTGAAAATTCAGAGTTTCTTGTTACCCCATAAACAGCTCATATGTGTGCCAGATGTGGTCACCTGAGACTTAAGGGTACAACCAGAAAAATAAGCATTTGAGTATTAATGGAAATTTGCCAAGGTGGACTCAAAACGAGATTTGGATGGCATTTTCAAAATATCAGATATATCCTACACTAGAAAGTACATGGACAAGTGCTCCACTTTTTTTTTTTTTCCTAAAGAATGGAAGAGCCAAATCTATTTAATTACTAGATCCAAAAAAGAGTAAAATGGACACATCTTTTTTTAAAAAAATATTAATATTTATTAATCAGAACATGCAAATTTCTTTTACTTTGAGTCTTTGTCCAAGTAAATCTGCATTCAATTATGAGAAACTAATTAATGTCATCAATTTTTAAAAAATTATTTGTAATAAATCAATATAAATAATAATTTAGTTCAAAAACATTACAATGTTTTTTCAAGTTTGATTTGTCCTGTTGTGAAAAATTAAACCTTGTTAAAATAAAATTGAGCTCAAATGTTAAGAAAACCAAATTAATATCAAATGAATACTTTCTTAATGTACTTAATGAAAATGTCATCGTCTTCATTAGAAATATTTGCAGCCTAAAAGTAAAGCACATCCAAAAATCCACTTTGTTTTAGGTTTGTTTACTTTCTGCTTTACTGATGTAACTGCAGAACACACCAGCAAAAGCTCTTAGAATGCCATATCTAGAATAGTTACCAGGTACATTGATTTGACTAACGTCTCTTTGGATACTTAGTCTTAGCAATTTTCTTTGTACTTCTCATGTGCTTATGAATTTAATAGATAATGTCTCAAAGGAAAATTGGTCTGTAGCTGTTATAAAGCTGAGCTATGCATTCATTCTATAAATTGCCATAACCCCTTTTGCTCTCTCTACAGTGCTTAGAAAAGCCTTTGATTCATGGGGAACATTTCATATACTAAATGCTAATGAAATGGAAAATGGAATGACCCGAACCAGTCAAAAATGTCTGTTGACTGTACATTAAAGAGAGGCTGTGTAAGCAACGCTAAACAAAACAGCAGACCTGTTATTTACAAATCTGGTCATAGCATCTGAAACACGTCTACTAGCCATCTCAGCATTACAGTTCAGTAAAGTTCCAGCAGTTAATTTTAATATTGATAGCTTGCTGTACATTCTTATCCTATTTATTTAAAATAGAATTAAAAAAAAAAAAAAGATATATGGACTAGTTATTTTATTTTCTGAAAAAGAAACCAACACATGCACATGAAAAACCTGTTCATTTAACCTCTACATTCATCCATCACTTCCCTCTCATCTACGTAGAAATAATTTATTTCACTTTAGAATCATCTGTTTTATGAAGGTCTAGAAAATCTACTATTATTATTGTTGTTGTTGTTGTTATTATTACTGCAATCTATTTTATGGCAATATAATTGCATCTCTTTTTTGAAACATCATATTTACCTCATCAAAAAGCTTTCACTGCTCATCCAGCTGATCGTAAAACATTTTGCAGTGATGTAACTAGAGATAAACAAAATAAGAATCAAAGCAAAAAGAGTTAGTGAAATGAGCTCTACTCATGGAGTACACAAGTTAGGTCCAGATTTAGATTTCTTCAGATATGGAGGAATGTCACACATATGAGATCAAGCCCAATAGTTAAGCTGAGTCCATTCATAATGACTCATTATCCTGTAACACTTAGTATTAATGAGAAATTATGCTCTTAATGTCACCCTAAATCCTTTTAATTAAGTTCATGGGGTATAATCTAGGGAATAAACCAAGCATTATGTGTTAGATTTGTTATAAAGTATTCTTCTGCACTGCATCAAAATATACACCAAAAAATAAGCTGCTTTGATACCACATACAACTGCAAGTAATAAGGTTCTGAAATAAATTGATTGAAGAATAAGTGTCTTGCTTACCAGGCAGGCATAAGTCATTTTGACACAGATATCCCTTGTGTTCAGACAATGCATTTTGGAAACATGAGCTATATCTCTATAATCTTGTCTGCTGTAAGTATTGTAGATGGTCATCACAGCATTGTAAGCACATCCATGAAACCCTGTAATTGGGAGTCCTTCCATCAATCAAAGCACAGAAACAGCAGCTGAAGACATTGTTATAATTTCCTAATGATAAAACAATATTACTATTATTCATTTTGGAGTCTTCCCCCAGTCAGGCCAGAGAAAAAAATGTAGACAGGCATCATAAGTCATAGTCTTGAAGCGAAGAAAGAAGTAACATGCTCCAAATAATCAGCTCTTTCAAATCCGAGTTCTAATTGAAAGATTCCCCTACCCATCTCTTTTCTGAGTGCACTTTGAAAAAGAAGAACACGAAGAACCAACGCCAGTGACTTCAATCATTTACAAAACTCTGTGCTATAGGTAGAAGGGAACACAAGAAATTTAGGTTAGATTTTGATGAATTCAAGTTCTAGTGGAACACTTCGCCGACATTTTTAGTTCAGGATATTGACCCTTCATCTTGTCTGAAGGTTTACGTACTATTGCCAGTGCTACACACATTACAGCTGTGAGTCAGATCTCTGAAAATAAAGAAAAAGCTTTAACATCAGGAGAATTTTTGTTCAGAAAAACTGCTTACAAATACTAATGGTAGCTTGTAAGCCTCTAGGATGGCCACGGGTCATGTCCTTCAGCTTTTTTCCCCACAACCTCGAGTGACAGAAATATACTTTCTATGTATAAAGGTGACCTTCCTACCCAGTCCTATGAATCTAGCAGCTGCAGCTTTAAAAGGAATATGAAATACAGAACAATCTGTAGAAAATTAAAAAATAATCAAAACAACTGAGTACAAAATCTTTATATGTCGATATCAACTGTATTTATGAGGCTACTATGAGTTATTTATTTTACCAATGTTTTTTCATTAGGTAGAGCCTGGAGGCTAACTGGGATGAGTTTCCATTGTATTACACAGAGTAATATAAGAGTTTGGAAGCAACAGAAAGTGTCGCACAAGAAGTGGTGTTCTTGCTTTTTAACCAATCGATGACAATACCCCAAACTAAAGTTCTGCTACCACCCTGAGATGGTTTTCTACTTTTTCCTTGCATGCTTCCATAAACCAAGGTAAATCTGCCTTTGCCTTATGCCACACTGAAAAAAAACTTTTTGTGGGCAAAAAGGAAGGCACCACCCACGCACATTCAAAATGTGTTGCCAGTCCCCTCGATGTTTTAACACCTTAATAATCCATATTATACAATCAACACAGAAAAGCTTCTTTAGTAATACAGGAAAAATTCTTATAGAAAGAAAATAGCCCCTCCTACCACACAAACCTTTTCTGTGGTGTATGCTTGCCTTTCACGTGTGCCCTTGGGTCCTAAGGTCAATCGTTTCAGGCTTCCTCGAGAGGTTCTCAGAGTCTGTCGCTGTGAGGAGTATGATATTCACAGTGAGGATGAAGACCCACTTGAAGTTATCTCTTTATGCTTTTTATCACGGTCCACTTCCTTCTCACTGCTTCCTAGTTGAGGTTTGAAAGATACACCTGCAGCTCTCTCACCCAGGGGGTAGCTCCTTGTTGCACACTGGTTCCATGGGGATCTTTGGCTTTTACCACGTGTGGTTTCCCATCACTCAAGCTGAAACTGGTCAGGCATCAGTCATTGACCATTGCACAACTGATAAACAAAGCTACAACCAGCTCGGGCCCAGGCACAGACAGGTGATGGGTCCCTACACTGCCAGATGAGTGGAAAGCCTTGTGCTTTCTCCTGGCAGTTAAAAAAAAAATCATACTTACCAGGTTGGCACAGCTATCTCATGTCTTAATATTAGTCATGTTTAGGCCTATTTTAGCTTCTTATTTTTCTTGATTCCTTTCACTTTATTAGGATTTTAAATTGACTTGAGCTTTCCAAACAAATAAATAAGAAAATAAGTCCATAATGAAGCATTCTGTTGTTTGCAGGAAAATGAAAGGACTGAGCCAGCTAAAAAATGGGTAAGAAAAACAAACAAACAAATATTCTTATGATGGTATTTCAGGGTTGAAAAGCCACAGATATTATAGAAAAAGAAAAAAAATAAGCCATGGTTTTGAATTGTTGTTGTTAATCTTGGGCAGCAACTGGCATGAAGATTGTTCAAGTTCAGCCTCCCCGGATCAAGATAGAACCAGATACACTCTGGTGTATCCTAGCCCTGAATACTTCCAGTGATGGAAGTCCACAACATCCTCAACTGTCCCCTACCCACGGCTTCATTCTCTACCACAGACAGTTTTTCTCAGCATTCTTCCTGTAACTTAATGCCATTAGGTCTTCTTTATACACAAATAGCTCTAAATCTTTGGTTTGTTTACCTCATCAGTTCACTGATACACATACAGAACCTCTCTCTCCTGCTGCTTGACTGTTGTAAACTTTACCAAGATTAATGACCACTTTGAGATGGTAGAGTTGTAGCAGAACAGGAAGATATCATTTACCTTCCTGTTTCTTGAGAACCTGTACTACCTGGGAGACCATTCTGCATTGTCCCCTTTGCTTGTGTCCAGAGCAGATGCTGTACACTAACAATTCAGATTTTCATCATTGCCCAGCCCTGAACAATTTATCCATTGCAGACAATCTCACCACAGATCTCTCCAGACAAGAAAATCTGACAGAGAAGTCATTAACAGCTAGTCATATTTTTTTGTGGTTAGAACTGGTCATAGATTATTAAAGTACAGCATACATTTGTTTTAAGATTGTAACATGCAGTAGTGTGTGAGTATCAGGCTCACATATAGCTCCCCAAACTGATGGTTCTCCTAGCTCCTCAATTTGACAACCACACCGTACCCAAGCTGGCCTTGAGCCAAGGCCCCCAGAGCAAGCAGATGTGCTTGGAGCCTTGGCAGTGACTTTCAGTGGTTTTGATGCATATTTATTAAAACGTGAAATACCACAGGGTTCCACAGACAGGGAGCTGTGGGCAAATAGCACTGTCTTAGCTTGATTTTATCAGCCTTCATGTCCTACTGTTTCTTAATGTCCCAGTGTTACACAGGAAAGCAGAGCTAAACATACCCACTGTCTGAACACTGAGTTCTACAAATGAAGATGCTAAATTAACTGTTTACTTTTATTTATCATCTACAGGAATTAAAATATTATAAGATTTACTAATCATACTTAGTCTTATCAAAGCTATTAAGTCCCTTTTCTCCCCATAGATATTAATGACAAGATTAAATTAGAGCAAAAGTGCCACCTAGTGACAAAACCACTGAAAGTTATTTTAGGCGACATGAAAATTCCTATCTTTCCCTGAAATTTTAGCTGAAGGCATAGTGGATGTTAAACCAATCAGAGGCTTACTGACAGCTACAGAAACCTTTTTGTAAATAAGAAGAATACCTTTACTGGAAAGAAATATAAAATCTCTTTAATCCATTTCTTTTTCCTGATTATAGTTAGTTAGTTTTAGTGCTCCCATCTTAAAGTTTTGGACTCTTTGAAGGACTAAGTTTTACATTATGTGGATTCATCCAGTATGAATCACATTTTTTTTTTTAATTAACTGTTTATTAACTGCTCACTATAGTTCTTCCAACAAATAGTTCAGAAAAGTATCTGCACTGAACGATCGCCCACGAGTTCATGGCTTCAAGCCATCAGCCAGAACAGCCAAATCTCAGGAAGCCCAGAAGAGAGATATAGCTTTAAAGATGACATAACTTTGTCCTTCCCCTTCTACACCTTCCCCCCTCATCCCCATGGGATGTCACAGTCACATTGGGTCATCTTTTGAGTATGCTTTGTTCCCTACTCACTGTGTTGGGCACAAGTTCAAAACTAAAATAGTCGTGCTTAAAGTTCTTAAATGGGGTGTCAGTCACAGGACAAGGGAATCACAGCACAGAAACACCAAAGTTTCAGAAGTGCTATATATGGTGTCTCCATAAGAAGTGCCTTTCCATAAGCAGCACTCAGCCAACAGGAATGGTTCAAAAACTGATGTTGCTCTAGGGACTTTGCAATACAATAAACCTCAGGGATGCCACATCACTCATTAACAATACAGAACTGCAATTTCTCCAGATCTCCTATGATAATTAAAATAAGACCATTCTTCACAGTACCATGTGTGACCTTTGGGGGCAAAAATTAGTAAAGAGACAATCAGAAGTCCAAAAATTACCAGATAGTAATGTCAGTGGAGCAAGGTATGGAAGTATGTGAGCAATCTGGGCTGCTACACCCATGCAAAGCAGCAAGTTTGTAGCAGAGAGGTGTGTGGCAATACGCACAAGTCTGAGTGTAAGCACAGCTACATTAGGGCAGCACTGCACTTCAGCCAACTCTGCAACTTCTGAGCATGCAAAGAGCTAATTAGCCCACTTCTGTACCATAGCTCATTAATCTTCAGGTCCTGGAGTATGGTTACAGAGTCCTGGAAGGGATGTCTGGTTCTCTATTATGATTTCAGTTCCAGGTGCCTAGATAAGTACTTACCATTTGGGCTGGTCTTTCATCATCTTGCATTGATTCTTGTTACGTTTGTTCCAAATTTTCTCTCAATAACTTCAGCTTTAGTTCCTATCAGCTCCTTTTAATCTTTTCTTGTATGACCTGTGCATATAGTATTCATCCTTTAGTGTTGTCATCACCCTTTTCTGTTTTTTTACAGACTAGCTAACAAAAGTGTAAGAACTGACTCAACATTGGTTAACATCACAATTTGATATGAAAGAGTATCAAATGCACGAAGAAATTTTCTGTACAAATGTACAGAAAATGAAAAAACTCACTGACATCAAAAATGCAACAGCTCACCTCCTCATTTTGCATCTCCATGGGCGGGAAGCACAAGAAGTACTAGAATTAAACTGCAGGAAAGATTATTTAAGTCAGTGACAAGGAAAAGCTTTGTAGTGGTAAAGATTGTTCAGCATTGGCATAGCTCTACAGTCACTTTATACAAGCTGTTACTAGAAGGTAGAGGAACTCTAGTTATGAATGATATAGGGGCTCTCGATTGTTCATGGTGCACTAGTTAACCTCTAAACACCTTCTCCAGATCTCTTTTCAAGGAGACTTTGAAAATTAAAAAAATATTAAGAAGATGCAGATCAACTGTATTACATCTCTACTGCATAAGTCTCACAAAAAAAAAAAATAATCTTGTAACATACAGCACTCTACAGTAATTCTAACACATCTATATGTATCTATAACATGATTTACAACACAAAGACCACAGGAAAAACAATTAATTTACTATTCCAGAAAATTATTGACTACAAATATGTAATATTTCATAACTGCTACTACTGTCCAAAGAGGTAATGTTGCCCTCTATTTGGAGTGAAAATGCATTTTTAATATATTATAATGCAGATATTTCATAAACAAAGCAGCAATAATTTTCCAAAGAATCCTCAAAACATACTGGAAATCAGGCAGAGAATAAGAATCCACATTTTAATTTAACTGAGTGAGTTTTCCTGCTATGAAAACTGCCACCATTAATTATTTTCATGACATCCAGTGCCTTATTTTTCAGCATCTGAGAGGCATTTATTCATCACATCAGAATAATAGTTTTTCACAGAACAAATAAAACTTACTTACTGGGGAAGCAGAGAAAATGGGCATACTTGGTGACATCTGTACATCTTCACATAATTTTTAATTCTCCCAGGCAAAAGAAATGAGAGTCCTCATGTCTTCTTGTTCCCACCTCAGGTCATTTTCAAGAAGACATACTTCAGCCTCAGCCATTAGGCAAATCATCAGTAGTGGCAGGAAATTCACTGCATCACCAGTTTAATGGGAAACCAGTTTTGTTTGGTTTACAAATCTATTAAAATTACTCTTTTAATAAAACAACCTAAAAGGCTATTACTAGTTAAAGAGCCCACTTAAGCAGCACCACAGTATGCCTTGCTTTATGATGAACTAATTGCACTCTAGATTATCACAGCACATACAAAGCATTTCATCTGTGCCTGAATGTGACTAAATTTCTGGGATCAGGACCTTATTTGTACAAAAACTTAAAACAGACTAATGCTGCCATCCAGTACATCAACAGTGGTGCTTGCCCTTTGCAAGATTTCTGCCTATGTAGTGTAAGTAAGATTATAAGCTTTATTGATTTTCAGAGCAACTAAAGAGCTGAATACAAGACATCACCAAAGACACTTGCCATTAATCAAAATAACAACTAAAGCACTGAGGTTTATGTTCTGTAGCAACACAGAGACAGATTAAAGTAGAAGGCCAGGCTTTTCTTTAATGAGATTGAGATTGGTTTTGTAGTTGTTGGGTTTTTAAAATTATTTTTCCCCAGAGAGGTAGAAGAGAAGGGAAAATAAATGAAGGTAATGAACTGCCACACATTTACATCCAAGCTACCTTTTGATAGCAGAAAGCCTAAGCAACATAACACAGCACCAGTGTGTTTCTAACTATGAATCTAAATGTCTCAATTAATTATATATTATGTTGGTGCATAAATCCACAAAAAAACTGCAGGAGGCAATCAGACATTGCCTCCTGTAGTTCTTCTTAATGAAGTCATAAGGATTTTGTATGGCTATGAGGAACTCCTGTGTTCTCCACATAATATTGATTCCTGTTACTTTTAGCTGTCAGGATTTTGTTATGGATGAACAGACAGCTAATGCAAAACTTCACTGAAGAGTATCTGCTCTAGGTGAAAATATATTGGAATAAGATATTTAATCTGATCAACAGCTGCTCATGAAGGATGTATGCTGTCACTGAGATCCCTTATCTTTTCCACAGGGAGTGCTAAGTTTCCTTTAGCATATTGCTATCAGCAGGCATACCTCTGAGAAACAAAACACAGAGCTACAGAGGTCTACAGAGCACTGCTGAGGGGCACCATTCCTCTTCCTTACTTTGGTAGCCACAGCCTGGGAAATATCACAGCAGAAAACAAAACAAAATACAAAATTTATTTTTTTTTTTTTAAATTAAGAATGTGCATTTTGCGTGCATTTGAAAAAGAAGCTGGTGACAGCATTATTATGAGAAAGCATTAAAGGTTATCAGTTTGGCATTGCATATGCTCTTTAGCAAATACAGAGCTTGGATATTGGCAGATGGGTATTTTGGATGGTCTCCTGATGATTCTTCTTTAAAGAGTTTTAGTCTCTGTTTTCATACTGAAGCAATTCCTTTGTTTTTTCAGTAGCTTTTTTCCAGCTGTCTTCATTCCTTCCCCATGAGGACAGAACCACATTTGGAAACACACCAGTAATCTTTCTTGTTTTGCTGTGCTTCCTATTTTTTCCTGCTCTTTCTCAGTCCCTTATTTAAGTCTCTAGGTTTTTGACAGCATGTCTGAGGTTTGCTGTTATTTTAAACCAGTTGTACTTTAAACAGAGCATGAAAAGGACATTAGCCCCCACTTTTATCTCCTATTCTGCCTCGGCAGTGTTGGCAAGAAGTCCCAAGATGGTGATATGCTTTTCCTCTTCCCCCTTGACCCAGTCACCCCACTGCACACCAGAGTTTGCCTGTGGGCTCTCCAAACATCTACAGTCAGTACAGGAATTCCCAAAGCAGATCTCCAGCACTGTGCACTACCAGCAATGCAAGTCCCTGTCCCCAGGAGCCCATCATGGGGTGGAGGAAAGGCAATGCCTTTTTTTCCTGAGCTGTGGTTTCAGCAGCACCATTCCCTCTCTCCTCCTTTTACATTTGGACTGTTTTCATCCCTACTTTCAATTTTTGATTCTTTAAAAAGACATGAAACCAAACCCCCAGCCTTTGAATACAGCTTTGTAATTTCAGGTGTGTTGACCATGCACAGCTTAGCACTGAACACCCTGAGAAGCACTCTGACCCCAGGGGCTTTTTGGACACTTCAAGCACACAAACAGTTGTGTCTGTGCTTTAGCTGTGGAATTACATTTTTCCTCAGTGTTATCTGAAAGTAAAGCATCAAAAGTCTTTTTTAGCAGCTTGATTATTTTCTCTTATAAATTTTACATTCTTCATTTCTAATCTTCATGACCTCATCTAATTGT